>NW_004955971.1:0-10920 GCF_000276665.1 Chinchilla lanigera
TTTTTTTTTTTTTTGGTTTTTCTCCGGTACCAGGAAACGAACTCACGACCTTGCGCTTGCCAGGCAGGCGCTTTGCCGCTGAGCTAAATCCCCAGCCCCTCAACTTACTGTTAAGCAAACTTCCATGGTTTATAATCTCTTAGCAGAAGGGAAATTATCCAGTCAGATATCTGTAATACTCTTGTGTTATGAATTTTTGGAATCTAAATAGTGCACCTTACAATCTACCCCATGCCACTTTCATCTCACTGCTTTTATCCATGACCCCTACCTATGATGAGCATTTGTAGATTGCAGTTCCATTGCACTATGCATTCATTACGTGTCCCTGGTGAGTGTCAGGATCAGATCTGATGTACTATGGTTCAAAACAGACTTTGCTACAACTATAGACAAAACAGGGAGCTCTTGGTGAAGATCCCCAGGGCAACCCACTAGCTTCTTCATTTTCTCTTGCCAGATAGAGTTGGTCATGTAGGACAACAAAATGAATGACACAGGTCACACTGCTTATCTCATCCAAAAGAGATGCAAGGTTCTCCTGGAACCTAGATTCACTATGCATGTCATTCACCAAAGCCACCAGATTCAGAACTGCTCCAAAGTCAAAACCACTTCTTAATCTAATTGCTCATACTCCTTCTACAGTTTAGCTGCCAACTGCTAACAAGTGGAAGCCTATTATCTCTCTTTCATTAAGTTCCATTAACAATCAGTTTTCCAAAGTTCTCTGTCAAGCTTGGATTCATTCTAACAGAAAACAGGAATACTACGGCTATAGCTACCACAGCTTTGACATTATCTAGTTTGTGGTAGATTGTGTCAGTCTTGCTGATGATTTCAGGAAAAGGATCAGACATCTTTGCCACTCTTATGTGGCTTTCGGTGCTCTCCTGTGGGAGGGGCCTTATCCTCACCCTCTGAATCAGGCGTGGCTGTGTGGCTCACTTTAGACATTGGACGTGAATAGACACGAAGTAGGGCCTGTCCAAGCAGAAGCTTTAAGAGCTCCTGCATAACTCAGTATGCATCCACCAGGACTACACATACCACCCGAGTCCAGAATGAAGATTTTCAGTCACCACCACACATAAACAGTTTAGCTATGACCAACATATAACACAAACAAGAAATGGATGTTTGTTCTTGCCAGCCACAGAGATTCCTGGATCACTTGTTGACAGTGTATAACTGACTAAGATATACTCCACACTCAACCTTCAAACACAAGGAAATCAAGGCTCTAAAACTTTAGGGATTATCTGGTTAGGGTAGCTATTTAATATTACCAGGACACCTTGTTGTAGTTTGGGGTTTTGCAACTGGAACAATACAACACAGTACACATATTTTGTAAGATTATTTTATAATAGTCACCCAAAGAATCATATATAAAGAGAGTGCAGAAATCTGTCCAAAGATTTCTAAATCTAAAGACCAAAAGACCAAACTAAAGACCAAAGAATCCAGCTGAGGACTTTGATTCCACAGTAATGTCCTGCCTGAGTACAGCTGAAGACTTAGAGCCCATAACAATGCCTTCTATGAGTCCAACTGGAGGCCTAGAGCCCACAACGTCTCATGCAGGCCTGTTTCACCAATCTGTGTTGGAAAAGCCCAAAGGTCAGTGGTGGAAGCTAGAAAGTCTGTGCCAGTGGGATGAAGGATCTGTGCTAGCAGGCTGAGGGATCTGCACTGGAGCCAGGAAGTGACTTTCAAGTAAGAACCAGAGCTCTCCCATCAAGTACCATAGCCATTCTCAGCAACAGTGAGGTCCCAAGCTCCTCCAAGTTCCCATCAAAAGCCAATGTGACAAGCTTCTCCAGGACACTGAGCAGTGCACAATCTTCCACTCCAGAACCAGGAGGTGATGCTCAAAGTGAGGACCAGAGCTCCCCCAAAGTGAACCGAAGCTATTTTCAGTGCCAGCAAGGTCCCAAGGTCCTCAGACAATGAAAACACCCATTTCATCAGGAAAGCCAGCATGACAAGCCCTTCCAGTAGAACCAACAGCTACCAATAGCTTTCTACAGTGTCTTCTCCGGTTCTGCCTCTTACGCTGCCAGCACCAATCCTCAGCTGGGCCTTCCACACCCAGCACCATGCTGGTTCAGTTACAAGTTGACCACCAGTTGTCAATCCACCACACACCTTGAATTTAGATCTCTGGTTTATTTACCCTTAAACAGTTGCACATTGATAGTGGGTCAAGGAATAAAGGAGAAAGCTCTTAAAGTTCATGAGGAGACCATTCTAGTGAAGTTATGATGGTCACGTGATTAGTACTAACAGAAGATTCGTGTGATAAGAACTAAGAAGACTTATAAGGAATTTAGATATCCAGGTGTACCCTTTGCTACATATTAAAATGAATAACGTTTGCTTAGAAGCTCTCAGATGAATAGTCATTGTGTACCACCCTGTACCTGCAGTGTGGTAGGTACTGCTCAGGAGCAAGTAAGACCCAGGCACACTTCACCCAAATCAAATTTACCCAACCCAGTCTATTATGCCTGTACTGTGATTTGAGAAAAACTTATCCAGCAAAGTATTCTTTTTATAAAGGGTGGAAACATTGTCTATTATATTCCCCCTTCTCAGGGATTCATGATGAAGTTATCTAAATAGAGTTCAAACAAAATCAACTTTGCTGAGGCCAGTATTTCCAAACTAACCTGAATGGAGAATCCTTATTTTGAACACCTGTCACATCCTGCAGAGCCCGTATTCCAAGCTGCAGCTTTATGGAAACCATAACACACTGCCTGCCCTGTTGCCAGTACTACCGATATCCCTCACCCCAAGTCAGCCACACGAGGCTTCCAAAATTTCTTAGATCTTCAGTCCTTTCCTCTGGTCCCTTTTTTGCATTTCCACCAGAGTAATCACCTGACCTGGGTTTGTGAGGTCTTACAGAGGAATAGCGTGATGCAGCTCTAGTACCAGACCTGGATAAGTCAATCCCACATTTGCCAGGAAGGAGCTCCCTGCAGCAGACCAGGAGATGGGGCTATTTTGGCCCAGGCAGGTGGCAAATCACTGCCAGAGACAGCTGCCCACTCCTCCTACTGTCAGGCTGCCCAGTGAGATGTTCTCACTCACTGCAGCCTGCTGCTGCTCTTCTAGAATGTCACCCCGGGGGCTGGGGATTTAGCTCAGCGGCAAAAGCACCTGCCTGGCAAGGGCAAGGTCGTGAGTTCGGTTCCTGGTACCGGAGAAAAACCAAAAAAATAAAAAAAAATAGAATGTCACCCCAACTCCGCAGTGTTGTAACCAAGCCGAGTATGTGACTTGCCTGCATAACACACAGCCTGCCTTAGCCACGGTGTCTTTCTGCCCAAGGTATAAGAATCCAAAGGTTGAAAGTATTTGTATTTAGAGCTCAGCAGGTCCAATACCCTCATTTTGAAGATGAGAAGACTGAGGCACCAAGAAAATAAATAACAAAGTCAGTAAACACGACAGTAGCTCCAACTCAGGGGCTTCCAAATCCAGGATATTTTCCACTCTATAATGAAGAGTCAATAACCACAAAAGGCTGGGAAAAACTCTGCCTGCACAAACTTTCCTGGCGTGAGCATATATGCATATTACTTTTTAGAGTGTAAGTTTCTTCAGACTTGTGGTTCTTCAAATTTTTTGATTGCGTTCTCACTCAGTAGCAGTTGAACACCTTCCCTATAGTTGCAGATATTTCTGCCTCCTTATGAAATCCAGGTCCCTGCTTTAGCTCTTGTCTTTCTCTCATCTATGTAAACAATCTTTCAGAAATGTAAATCAGGCCTTATTATTTCCAGCCTTCAGAACCTCAGTGACCTCTTTTGACATGGTCACAATGCCCAACGAGACTTCCAAGGCTTTAGGTGAATCTATTCCTCCCTCCCTCCATGTCCTTTCCTCTGTGTGGCCGCACAGGCTTTTCCCTGTTCCTTAAAGCATAAAGTTCTTTCCCCAGCCTCAAAGCCTTCTAGAATGTCCCTCATTCTCTTGGGACATTCACATACATGCGCTTGTATGCATGCATGTACACATACATGCACACTTACATTTGCACATAGTCACACACATGCACGTGTGCAAATACACACCTCATTGCACCTTGAAAGTTCTCCTGAGCCCCTCCACTTCCCTTGCCATCCCATATCAGGTTTGTTATTACTCACCCTTATTCCAGCAGCTATTTTTCTTTGTTATCCCATATGACTTCCTCATGAGACTGGGGGGCGTCTAGGGCCTGCCTTCTGCATCATTGTCTACTCCCCATTTAATCCAGAACCTAACAACTAGTAGATAGACCCTCAATTAAAATTGACGCAATGAATGTACACAGAAATGCCAGAGGAACACAGAATGTGTGCCAGTGGTAAGGGAAATACTGTCAGAGAAAAGGACCCATGAATGAGTCTATACCCTGTTTATATTTGAAAGGAATATTATTTCTTATTTTTAAAAATGTTTTGATTTCCTACTCTGAGCCCTAAACTATCAGGCTGAAGATGGAGTGACAAAGTTCTTATTGCACCCTTATTCCCAGGCATGAATAAGAAAGAACACAGGACAACTGTGTGACAATCCAGAAACTGGATCAGAGAAGGCAGTCGGAAAAAGTGAGCCTGGTCCCCTCCAGTGGGCCCTAGAATTATGGCAGAAATTCTTCCTCTGCATGCTCTGCATGAAGCACAGAGCTCCAGTCTCAGTGTTCTGCCTTGCTGGGACACCAGTTGCCATCCTCGTGGGGTCTCCTTATCTCGTGCATGAGCTGCCATAAAACAGTCCATAGCTCCACGTGGCCAGAGAGATCTCCACATAGAGCAGCAAGTACCACACTTCAAGAATGTGGCCTGGAGACCCAGGCCCCAGTCTCTCTCTCTCTGTCTTCAAAGGAGGATTGCTGGCTGCCTCCTCTTTCTCCTCACCCCAAACACCTAATACTATCTCTTGAAATAATGCACACAGACTGTGAGCTGCAGCCTAATTCCCTGAAGCAAGGAGCCCAAAAGGACCGAGCCAACTTCTTAAAACAGAGAGGAGGAAGAACAAATCATCTGCCTCACAGGTCCTGAGTCTGATGCCTTATTTGTCCTCACTTCCTGCCTGAGCCTGAGCCAACTGCCATTTGTAAGAAGGTTCTGAAGGGAATTGGAAGGGATGAGAACTGGAAGGAAGAGAGGAACTTGTAGAGGAACTTGGGGGGCAGAGAAGACTGAGAGGCAAGCGATGGGACATCTGGGAGACAATTCCCAAAGCTGCACCCAGAGACTCTCCTCCTCAGAGCCATGACTGTCCCCTTCTACCTCTTCTGAGATCCTGTGGCAGAACTCTTCATACCTCGGTGGGAATGCATCTGTGTTTAATAGGGTTATGATGCTTAGTTCATTTCCTGTTACTATAACAAAATACCTGAGGTATTTTATAAAGAAAAAAAGGTTTATTCAGCTCACAGGTTTGGAGGCTGAAAGCCCCAGACCATCTGTTTACCCTGGACTTTTGGCTGTCACAATATGGCAGATGGCATGACGTGGTAGAAACATGTGCAAGGGACCCACATGGTGACAGAGGAAAAAGACAACAGAAAGGCCAAACTCATTCTTTTCTAACAACCCACTGTCATGGGAACTGATCCAATTTTGTGAAATGTAACCCACTTCTGCAAGACAGCATGCACCCATCTGTGAAAGTCAAGTCCCCACAACCTCTCACCTTCCACTGGGCTCCACCTGTTAAACTTCCACCACCTCAACCTCACCACACTCAGGACCAAGCTTCCGTCACAGGAGACTTTGGAAACCAAATCCTGCCCAAAATATAGCAGTGGGAATGACAGGACTCAAGAACAGCATTCTCACGAAGGGTCAGTGGTGAGCAGTAGAAATAGTCTTCCAGGCTTTGACTACTAACTAAGAAGGATCATAGGTCTGTTCTTGATCAACCAAGTCTTCTCACCCGTGGAATCGAAAGGAAAGTCTCTGCCCACACAAAGCACACAAATGCATCCAATGGGGAGATTCTTTCAAGCAGGCTGTGGCCTCAGCCCACAGAAGACAAGCCAAGGGGTGCACTGTGGGACCATGGCCTGACAAAGAAAGTCATACACTCACAAGTTTGGGCCTCCTGGCCAGAAAGCTGTAAACTGAGCTTAGCTGTTATCACCAGCAGCTCTTAGGCCACCCAGGAAGATCTTCCTGGGTCTCACTCTGGTCCTTGCCCTTGGGTGAACCACAGGAGGATGAGATGACTTACTTTCTTAGCAGATCTGTAGCAAGAACCCAGCTGGCTCACACCTCAAAGGAAGAAATTTCTCCTCCAATTAATCATCGCTGGTTTGTGCCAAGGGGCCAGGGAAGGGACAGGATGTGGCCTGCCAGGGATCCCTGCCTCGCACATGAGACAGGACTAGGCCTCAGATCAAAGGAGTCACTTATGACACAGCACTAGGGCTCAGTCCATGGTGTCATCAAGGTTACAGTATCTCCTTACCACACTCCTTGACCAGAAATCTCCACCTGGGTCCTAGTGATAAGGAGGGTGAGTGTAAGCGCCTTACCTTGCCTTGTCCTAGGCAGAGATAAGAACCCCAGAGGACAGATACCCACTGCTACACTGGCCATCAGTGAGCCCCTATGGGAGTGAATGAATAATTGAGGGGAACCCATGAATTCATATTAATAAAAATCAACTGGATGACATTCTAGAACTATCTGAAGTACTCTGTGGGATTTAAGTGACTCTCCATAAGGTTACAACCCACATGAAGAAATCAAACTACTGCCCAGTCATACACCCCTGAGTTTGAGCTGTGTTTATTCAGGAACCACATACTGAGCACCTACTCTGTGCCATAGTCACTGTGCAAAGACAACTGTGACTAAGAAGTCCTTGCTTTCACGCAGAGACTCCCCTCTCCTGAGCGCAGCAAGAAAGTAACAAGTAATTTACAAAAAGTATAATGGACATTAATGAGCACTGAGGAACGCAAAAAAGAGAAGAGCTGCAAATGCAAGGTGCTTTTTAAGAAGCAGCTTCCAGGGGAGCCAGAAAGAAAGAGAGTGGAGGCAAGGTTCTTGCTGCCGGGACTTGGTGAGCAGATTGTGTGTAGATGGACAGCTCGGAGGAGAGTGCAGAAAGCGAGGTGTGATCATCTCCTCAGGCTGGAATCCGGGCCCCGCTCTCTGTTCTTGCTTGACCTCAGACAACTTTCTCACTTGGAACCTCAGTTTTACCATCTGTGATATGATGTAGAGTGACTGGGAGGGTTAAATGGTGTAATTAAAATAAGGAAAGCCCTCACCTAAGTCCTTAATATAAAATAATTATCATAGGAGCTTAGCTGAGCTGGAACCAGGGAAATCATAACAAAATCCTGAGTCCAAGAACCCAGTGAAACAAGGTCATGGGACTTGGGGACAAGTTGTGTCCAGGTAACAGGAGAATCAGCAACGCTTCTCTCGTCGCGGATGAAGTGAGTGAAAAACGCAACACTCAAAACGGGCTCCTCTCGAGACTCCTGTGAGAGTCTGAGGCTCAGTTTCCACACCCGCAGAATGGAGACGTCACTAGCTACGCTCCATACCTCACAGGAGAGTACTGCGAAGCAAGCAAAGAGCGGGTGGGACGGCTTTAGTCACCTTGCAAGGTGCTCCTGACATGGGAGTTTGTATCATCCTGAATGCTCTCACCTGGGCAACCAACAGTGCCTGCTTTGGACAGGCTCTGCTAGGGAAAGAGGGAGAGTCTAGATGTTTTCTTTCATCTTTATTTGCTATTGAGAGTTCTAAGGAGAACTTCTTAAGCTTGACTGTGCTATCCAATCCCTCAGGGAGGAGAGGAACTTGGTAAAACAAAGCGTCAGATTCAGCAGGTCTGGGCTGAGGCCTGTGTTTCTGCGGGTCAGGCAAGCTCACTGGTGACCCTGTTGCCGCTGGGGAAGGGACCGCATGCTGAGTATCAGGGTTTTCTAGAGCAATGCGCACCACGGTGCTCCCATCCTGAAGGCAGGTGACAGAGAAGACTGAAAAGACAGTGGGACCCAGTGTAAGGCCTGGGAGCCTGGGGCCTGACCAGCTGCCCCTCCTTTCCTCCCAGGCACTCTGCGGCTTGCTGAGTGTCAGGCACTTTTTGAATGCTCAGCAAAGAATTACTCACATAATCCCCACAACCTCCCTGTCCACCAGATACTGTTATCGTCCCTATTTCACAGAGAAGGAAACCAAGGCTCAGAGAGGTTAAACTGTTCACGCAGGATCACACAGCACACAGTCCGTCAAACTCCAACTGCAGGGCTGAACCCAGAGGAGAAGATAAGTAGACATGATACTGAGCCATTCGGTGCCCCTGGCTGAAAGAAATGATTTCCATTTGCACTGCTTCCTGTCCTGCCTGATGATCATCTCCCCTCTGTTCTGTGGCTGCCTCGGATCTGTCTAACAACCCCTTCCTTTGTACATCCCAGGGCTCAATAGCTCTGGCTCCGAAGCCAGACTGTCTGGCTTTGAATCTTGGCTCCATCACTTCGTCCCTTCTCTGCCCCGAGGCTCAGTGTTCTCATCCGTAGCGCAGCGGTGATGACAGTACCAGCTCCCCGCAGCCGGGAGGGTAAATGTGACGGCACGCGGAGCACTCAACCTAATGCCTGATACGCAGCCTGGGCTCCCTAACGCTCCTGCTGCATTCTTAAGGAAAAAAGAAGACCAGGCCAGCAGCCCCCGTAGTGGGAAAACAGCCCACCACCCTCCAGCCCCAACCCCTTCCTCAGATGCTCTGAGAAGCTTCTCAGCGCTTGGACGGTGTGAGCGCCGCACACTTCTAGCAGGAAATGCCAGGCCAGTGCACTGCCGGTGGTGTCCGCACCGCCTCTCTTAGAAAATGTGGGATGTGTCACGCCTATGGGGCCCTTTTGGGCACACCAGGGAAGCGCTGTGCTCTGATGTCTGGATCAGCTTTTCATGACTCGGGGCCCGGGCCTGCTCTGCGTCACAGTTGCAGCCCCACGCGGTGCCAGAGTCTCCGTCCTCCCCGCGCTCCCCTTCCTCCTTCACTCCTCCGGCTGTCGCCAGCCACAGCCCCGTACCCCCGCAGAGCCAGGAGGAGAAAGACGCGGAGTGACGTGAATGACAATGGCCGCCT
Organism: Chinchilla lanigera; assembly: GCF_000276665.1. NCBI lineage: Eukaryota > Metazoa > Chordata > Mammalia > Rodentia > Chinchillidae > Chinchilla > Chinchilla lanigera. The sequence goes on from NW_004955971.1 coordinate 9,124, forward strand.
GGCCCTCCAGGATTTGTTCACCTATTAAAAGATATTCCAAGTCATTACTGCAGCATTCAGGGGACTTGCACCGATTGCACCTAATCACGGTCTCCTTTTGTGCTCCTAATGGAGGGGAGCCGCCTCGTGTGAAAAATCCCATTTGGTGCCTTTTTTCTGACATTTCGCTTAAGAAAAATAACTAGGGCAAAGTCTGATGTTCAACACGTGAAAAGGAGTGAGATAAGAGTTTAAGCACAGAGCAGGTGAACCACAAAGACAGCGGCATCAGCCAGGTAGGCTGGAAAGACAAAAGCCGCCTGAGCCGAGGTAAGGGCCAGAGGACACAGAAGCCGTCTGCGGGCACCCTGTTCCCTGTTCGCTGCGTCGTGGCCTGGCCCATTACATCCAGGAGAAACTCTCTGCTAGGGCTACTGTGCCTTTAACACCCTCTGACACAACATAATCTCCCCTTCCTAGCAGGGAGAACCAGCCCGCTCCTCGGACTGCAGCACAGCCTACTGGGGTTAAAACCGCAGGGAAGGCACAGGGTGTCCGTGACCTGTGATTTTGGGCAAAGTAATAAAACTAAATAAGGGTTAATGTTTTCATCCGTAAAATGGGGCTAAGGCTAGTTCTCTTCCATACAGTTACCATGAGGACTCTGTGAATAACTTCCCAGGAAGGAGGCTTGGACTCAGCTGCAGTGAGCTACCATTGTCTGTCCAGCAGTATCGGACTGGACTCTAATAGCTTTGCTTGTAATAGCTTCTACTCTAGCCACATGATAGCAGTTTTACATTTTTCATAACAAAATAAAACATGCCAGTATTAGTAATCAGCATGTCCTTCAAAGTTAACAAAAATGTTATCTCAACAACAGAACAAATAGCAGAATGTTGTGACAAAGGTCATGAAAGTGATACTGGAATGACTGATTTGGAGAAGCCTGACCCAGTCCAGTCCACTCATTTTACAAGTGAACACTTAAAGCTCAGAGAGGGAAAGTTATTTCTCCAAGGTCACACAGCAAGCTAGTAACAAAGTGGTTCTAGATTCCACCAGGTGGGTATTTTACCCAACACACTGTGCCACTTATGTTGATAATGTCTTAATAAAGTAAAAGGTACCCCTTGAAGGAGTAGCCACGCCTTCAAAGACCTAAAACCCAAGGAAGTCCCCTGCTGCAATGAGTCCTTTGACTCACAAAATAAATAAATAAACATGCAAACTATATCATTTTCAAAATTTTCAAAGAATTCAGGCAGGGAACAAAAACAGCTCAGAATTCAAGGCACTGTTTTCTTTGGAGTATGTGCCAGATATGCCTTTAGGTTCCTCATTTTTTTTTTTTTTTTTTTTTGCATGAAAACATATCCAGGCCAAAGCAAAATATACTGTGATGATTTTTCATAAAAGCAAAAAGGGCAGGCACGAAAGCCTTTGTCTCACTGGAGAACAAAGGATGAACTTGCGTTGTCTGGTGTGATCTCAGCATAACGAGATTACATCGCGGGTGAAATCAGTGCAGTGGCAACTGAAGAGTAAAAAAAAAATTCTCCCCAGCCCTTGTCTCTGTCGTTAACTGGCTCCAAAACTGAACATCAAATTCCCAAAGCCCTGTATCCTTTCTTCTTAATAGGCAGGGATGAAGGCCTTTTAAATTTCCAACTTTCTTTAGACACCTCTGAAGGAGTGTGTCCTCCCTTTAAGAAGATCGAACTCAGGGGCTGGGGATTTAGCTCAGCGGCAAAAGCGCCTGCCTGGCAAGCGCAAGGTCGTGAGTTCGGTTCCCGGTACCGGAGAAAAACCAAAAAA
>NW_004955972.1:0-10877 GCF_000276665.1 Chinchilla lanigera
CGGCCTGAAGGCCGGCGCGCCACAGTGCTCTCGGCCGCATGGCTCCCCGTGCGCCAGGGGCCCTCCCTCCTGGGGCCTACAAGGCAGGAAGTGAGCCAGCTGGAAGACAGGCGCTCCCCGCCCATGGCTCCCTGTGCAGCGGAGGCCCTCTCTGCGGGGACCTACGAGGCAGGGAGCGAGCTGCTGGTCAGAAGACTGGTGCTCCCCACCCCATTGTCTGTCTCATTTTCAGCCTAACGGGCCTGAATACCACGGATGTTCTTTTCATAAAAATTGGATTTTTCTCATAGCTGAGCCTCACAAGAAGCTCCAGGACAAACAAGATGCGAAAAGCCCAAGATGAGAATTTTATTGTTTTGTTTCTTTTTGAGTGAGTTCAGACTGGCCTTGAACTCACTTTGTAGCCCAGGCTGGCCTCAAACTCGCAGTGATCCTCTTGCCTCAGCCTCCGAAGTGCTGGGATTCCAGGTATTCACCACCACACCCGACCCCAAAATGAGAATTTTAAAAATGGGATTTACTAGGTGTCCCTAAGGATGTGACAGAATTCCTGCTTCTAGCAACAGGGCTTTGATCATGGCTTCGATCTCCTCTTTTGTACCAGAGGACCAGGGAGGGGTCAGTCTTTGCAGTCTTTCTGGTTCCGGGTGGCTCAGCTCCAGATCTGTCCTGGGCATCCACAGGAGTGGGGGCTTCTCTCCTGCTTGGTGCTGGCCATTTTTGTGAGGGAGGCCCTTGAGAATCGATTACATGGTTTCACTGGGCTTCACCATCCTCTGCTTAGCTCTGACAAAGGCCTAAGTTTGGGGTAGCAATGTAAATTAGTACTATTTATAGACTGCATTATAATTTTCAAATCAACTTCATGTGTTCAGTTTTGTACTTGAGAATACTCCCGAGAGAGGGTGAGTACTACTGTTCCACCACTGCCACACAGTCACACATTCAAGTTTCCTGAGTCCAAGCCCTGGGTTTTTCCACTTTCCTCAGGATTAAATAACCCCACAGGCAGTCACTGCATCTTTTCTGTTTCCTGGGCAGAGGGAGGCCACCCTTCCCAGGCCCCATGCAGTAAGGAGGTTGCACCACTGCATCTGTTAATGACATGTGGGTCATTAGCAGGTGTGGCTGTCATGCCCAGGCCAAGGTAACAAAAACTTGGTGTTGATTCTCCTGTGCCTCCTTCCCCAGTCAGAGCCGATCACGAGGAGGGACTGCTGCCGGGAAGGCAGGGCCACCGAAAAAGAGGACCCCAAACCCTGGGTCAGCCCATGGCTGACTGGGAGAATTATCCAGACTGCATTGGAGCTGGTGCGAGTGAATAATCAATCTTGTATCAGGCTTTAAGATTTGGTGGCACGTCTGTTACTGACACTTAGCCTATGCTAACCTGACTGATACAAGCAATACTGATGTATGTAAATGGATGCACCACATGAGAAACCTCTTGTGGTGTGGTGGAACCTGGCTTCTAGGCCTGTCTGTCCACTTTGTTGTTTGTGACTTGAGTGAGTCACTTTTTGAATTTGTTTTCTTCCCTCCAATGTTAAGCGATTGAATATCAATAATGTTCAACTGTATTTTATTCTTATTTTTTAAGGCAAGAAATTCTCATGTGGTGAACAATATCGATGCTGCCCTTCCACTGAATATTCTAAGAAGTCTACAGCTCTGCTGGATGGGTGGGAGGAGCATGTGGAGCAGAGCTTCTGGGCCAAGGCTGTTTGGCCTCCCTGGGCTTGGCCTGTTCCCAGCGCCCACCACGGACCCAGTTGAGGTCCTGGGCTCTCCGAAGTTGATGATGGAAAGCCATGGCCACCGGGGCATATGAGTTATTTTCTGGTGCTGGCTTTAGAGACACTGCACATATATTACAGACTAAAGGCCCTGCAACTTTCCTCCCATCAAAGCTGTGCATCTCCTAAGAAGGCAGGCGACAGTCCTCTTGGAATCGATCCTCATTGTCTTTTATTCTCTTGAAGCACTTACAACATGCTCAGAGGGAGACAGCTCCTGTCCTGACCAATCACACAGAGTGAGAAGTAGGGGGAAGTACTGGAGGCGAAAAACAACACATTTCAAGGGTGACAGTCACACCTAAAGTAATCCACTTAGGGAGCACTTATGTTCCTTCGTACAAATTATCCGCATTTGCCCCGAGGGTTAGCCTCCTAGTTGTTCCCCAAACCACCTTCAGGAGCACCCCTCCTCTTAGCAGGCTGGAAGCCCTGTTCCTGGGAGCTGGGACCCTCAGCACCATCCTCACCGGTTTTCTCTGGAGAGTCTTGGTGGCCCTACCCAGATCTGTCCACCTCTGTCCAAGCGCTGTCTCCGTGCCAAGTGAGCCACGGCTCATCTCCTGCATTTGGGTCATTGTCCTGCTCACCCCTCGACCTGGATGACCCCGAGAAAGGCAGGGATGGAACATGGAGCCCAGGAGGGCGCAATGCTTACAGCACAGCGGCGCACTCTGCTGAAGCTGCCGTGGGCCTCCCGCAGCGGAAGTAGCAGATGGGGCGCGTGGCGGAAGCGGCGTGGGAGACGTTCCCAGAGGACTTGCGGTGCGGCTCTCCGCCGCTGCCTCTCCAAGGCTGCCCTCGCTGTACTCCTGTTAGCTCTCCTCCCTTCCCTCGCGGCTGTTTCACAGGACCCCAGAAACCCCGGATTAGCCTTGCTTCATTCCCTTTCTAGAACTTCCTCCCATCTTTTGGACAAAGCTTTGGCTCATCAACGTGCCGTGCTAAGGAATTATTAAAGACTGATGGTTAGAGAACTGCATCTTCAAATTTGTCTTTCCTTCGATTCGATCAAACACGCTCCTAGCTCCGGGGGTACCAGAAAGCAAGGTCCCTTCATTCCTCCCTGATGTGAATCTGGCCTCTCTTCCTGGACCCCAGTTTTGGAAGGCAAAATGGCTTTTCTCTTCGGTGCTTGCCCCAAACTCCCCACTTTTTGTGCTTACAAAGTGCCGTTGACTCCTTATCCACGGCTTCTGGATTTGTGAGTTCACTTCCTTGCTAAGGTGATTTGTAACCTTGGCGGCCTTCTTGCAATCACTGGGGAACATGGAGGGTGGTGAACAATTCCTTACCTGGTCCTAGCTGAAGTGGGACAAGAGGACATTGCTCTCTTGTCTCATTGCTCGTTCTGCAGACAAGTGTCCTTGTCCAGGCTGTTTACTGTCTTCATTTGCATTCTTTTTTGCACTTTCTGTTGCTGATGTGATAGTTGTAAAATACCCCTGTGTGCAGGGTTGAAGCGCTGGTTGGGTCCCTACGCACATGGAGGCTGCGATGTGCTTTATGGAGAATCCCAGTTCGTTAGATAAACATCAGTGCCCTGGGCCCTGAGCTCAGTGTTAATAAACCAACAATGCATATTCAATAGGCATCTTTAAACAGAAACACTTAAAACAGGATGATATGTTGACCATGTGACAAAAATGCTCCCAGCAGCTCCCAGGAGCCTCACCCTGGATTTCTCATAGGAGCAGTGTGACTACATCAGATAACGAGATGCCGCTGCCCTTTGTCACCCCTCCTCTGTGTGCACAGGGGCTATGGGCACAGGGAAGCCGGAGCCTCCTTGCCAGTCCAAGCCTTTGAAACGGGAGATTTACTTCAGTCTCTCAAGGGGTTGTGGAGAAATTGCCTATCCGCTCTGGTCCCCTGCATTTTGCTTGTCCCAGAAGGGTCCAGGGCTGGGGAGTACTCACTCCCCTCTCCAACCCCTCACCTGGGCAAGGGTCCCCATTTCAAGTGCTCCCACCCCCCAACTTTGAAGCTTAATAGCTTTAAAATCTTACAAGTTGTAAAAACAATTAAAGCAATAATCTTAAAAAGAAGCAGAATGCGCCTTCAAAGGAATGCGAGCCGTTCACACTTCGTGGTTAAATGGGGCCTGTAGCTGGCCCGGCCCTGAGAAAACGCAGAGGCGCCCTGCGAATTTGTTGATGCCAGTTTGGACAGACTGTTTATTTTCATGATTTCATGGAAGAATTTTAATTTAATGAGTGTTTTATACTCTAATGTAAAGCATCATTCGAGCCCTGTAATTACTGTGTCAAAATAGGCTTCCTTAAGCGGCAGCAGCTTGAACTCCAAGGCTGTGCCCTGCATCTGAAGCAGGCCGGGCAGGGGGAGGAGGGGCAGCTGGGAACCCTGGGCTGCTTTAACGGAATTGGAAATTAAGGGCATGAAGGGGATGAAGGCTTGTCGTGTTGAGCTAATTCCCCCCAACCTGCGGCTTAGACGCTGGAGCCGATGAGCCAGAGGACAAGTGTCCGAGAGTCTTCGAACCGAGGAGTCATTGACCTCCATAAAGTCCTGTTTGTCTGACGGCCCGCGCCAGTAGGTGATTTCAGACACATACTTCATCATTTCAGCCTTTTTTTTTTTTTAAAAGGGAGACATTCTGCTTTTGGTTTAATGTAGGACCCACAAAAATCATTCTTTTTCCTCTCTTGTATTTACTTGGGAGCGTGGAAGAGGGTTTGTGCATATTGCTCTCGGCCCTCCAGGTCCAAGTTTAAGGCTGAGCAGAGCCTGTAGCTCCGGTGGCTTCTCTGTCCCACTGGGTCCCTGCCCCTGCCCCTGCCCTCTGGTGTAGGCTGGGTGCACATTCCTCGGGCGCCTCCGGCTTCTCCCTGAGGGAGATTGGGATGGCCTTGCCAGATGTGGGCTTCCTCACACCCCCTTGGCCCTGGATGGGGGATCCCCCAAACGAGCCACTAGCACGTCTTCTCTGGAGGATTTTTTTTCATGCTAAGCTGCCCAGATTTGCGCTCATTGTTCCAAGTTGAGGAATCCAGTGGTGCAATTTGATAACTTGCTATTTCTGTCCCTGCTCAGAAGTACATGTGGAGCTGAGACGCTGCATACTTTTCTTAGCGAGGGAGGGGCGGGCTTTCCGCTCGGGTGTTTTCACGGCCCTTGCTGGCTCTGGAGCGGGAGCTGCAGGGACTGTGTGCAGGGCGTGTCGCATGTGGCATGTTGCGTCTGTCAGGATTCTTCATCTCCTCCCTGTCCCTGGGACAAGGCTGATGTCATCATTTATCCCATGGCCACCTGAGGCTCAGGGAGGTGAAATGCATCTTTAGGTGGAGCAGGGCTTCACCTCGTGTCTTTTCTTCACCAGCCCCTTGTTTGAGGTGCTTTTTAATGAGGACTGCCAGGTTTAGCAGGGGCAAAAAGAAGATACTTTGCTACATTTAAATTCAGACGAACAGCGAGTGATTTTTAAATATACCATGTGATATTTGGGACATATGTACACTAAAAATGTATTTGTTTACCTGAAATTCACATGCAACTGGGCGTTCTGCATTTTATCCTGTGACCCGATTTCCAAGTTCACCAGCTGTCTTCCCTTAGACCTATTGAGGTGTAAATCCACGAGGTGTGAACTGCTGGCCCTCGACTGAATCCTCCAGCAGCAAAGTTTGTTTTGGATGATGTGTTTGAAATTTGAATTTGGGGATTTGTTAGATGGAGCAGGCTCCCTGCAGCCACCACGATACCATGGCTCCTGACGTCACCACTATGGCTTCCGACAGGGATGGGCTACTTGGTCTCTTTGGCTCTGGGGCTGGGCCTTCTTCTCTGGCCTTCCCCCAGCTCACTCCTTGTGGACTGTCCTTGGACATTTGCACAGGAGGGTCACGTGGCCTTGATATGTGCAGGCTCTTGAAGAGGGAAAGAAAATGTGTACTGACTGTAATGTACCATGTTGCTTTAACACCCGCTGTCCCGACCAACATCCTAGCAAGTTCGGGTGGCCACTGCCAAGTTCACAGAAGAGCCCTCAGGCTCAGCAAAGGTAAGTATGTCTGGCTGTAGGAAGCCGACTCAAGCCAGGTTGCCTGGCTCCAGCTTCTCGTCTTTGTGCTTTCCCACAATCTGTCTGTTTTTCTTAAAATTTACTTGTTCATCTCCATTCACTCCATTTCTGGAGTGACCACCATGTCCTTGGCACTGTTTTGGGGTGTGTTGTCTAGGTGGTCATTTTTACTTCTTTTGCTCTGGGAGGACCACGTACAAAACTGAAGGTCACATGAAAAGATCTTTGTCGAGTCTAGTCCTGAACTACCGGGCTGGGTCTTGGATTTTCACTTGAGAATCTCACATGTTGGTAGAAAACGGTCTTCTCGTTCTCTGCCGCTATGATGCTGCTAAATTCTCCACTGGATTTATTTCAAAGTAAAGAGAAGCAGCAAAGATTGCGATTCTTATGCTGTAGTTGCTCTTTTTAACTCAATTACGTTTTGACAATTCGGAATGGAACTTGGGGGCATGTCTTTGTTTAAGCTGTAGGCCGCGCATAGAAACAGTCAGCCCAAGGTATATGGCTAGTGTCAGAGCTAACAATCTTTGACAAGGGCATTTAGCGGTTGTAATTCAAATCTAATTCAGAACATCTTAGCGCCGGACCTGTCAGGCCCTTGAAATGCACTGTAACTACAAAACCAAGGGCAGCAGTCCCAAAGCCAGCTCTGCGCGGCCTCAAGTTGATATGTCAACAAGAACAGTTACAATTAGGGATTCTTTCAAGCATACTAAACTAATTTACAGTACTCTGGAAAAGTGGGAAAAGGACCTGAGGCTTAAAATCCCAGGACTTCTAGATTTCAAATCCACAGCACATAAAAATACAATTAGAGTTCGGCACAAAATAGCGCAGGCTTGTGTCTGCCCTTTTGGTCGTGTGAGTACTTTCAGCCCTTAAAAATAGATATGCTTAAAAACGCACGCATGTGTGTAGTTAAAACACAGTAATAACAGTTGACTCCCAACCACCAAAAAAAAACCCTTGTCAGGTCTTATTAGGATCATGTTGTGGGTTTGCTGAACCCTAAATCGGCAACACACCTATTTATTATTTGTGGATGCTGTTTGTAATCAAATCTGTCTTAATTGGGGAGTGTTTCTTCTCCAGAGGGTTCCACATTTAGCCACAAAAGCACCCGAAGTCCATGTGGCCTGGTCAGTGTGAGTTGGAATGAGCAGCCTGACTGGAAAAAAGGACGTGGACACGGCTGGCCGCTGGACACAGACAGGATTATAGCAACCAACATGTAATTTTACCATCAAGATAAAACAGGGCTCGATTTTAAAGCACTCTGGTGATTCGAGGCAGCTGTGCATTTTTAAAAAGCACTGCCTTACTTAGTGCTAGGACAAAGGCTAATGGGAATGTTTGCAGATTTTGCTTTTATGATTTATCTACTTTTTATGCACAACAATATAGACCCTCCACCCAGGGGACTCGTAAATGTGATTTTACTTCCCAAATTACAAAGCTAGTCAGTTATTCGGGAATGAGTCATTCATTCAAAAGTGTCGGTAATGTGATGTGTTAACCATCAGGAAATTTTACACCAATTGGAATTATAAACACCAGATTTAAAAAAAGAAAAAGAAAAAGTGAAAAGAAAAAGAAAATCTTAGCGGGCAGTTAGCTTTATTTATTAATGGGGACTCCTGTTAGGAGCTCCATTTGGGGAAGGCAGATGGAAGGATGTGTGCGCTGGGTTTTTTTTTTTTCTTTCCTGTCTTCTTGTTCCCATCCCAAAGCTGCAGTTCTTTGAATATGTTTGTGTGCAAGGTGGAAGTGGCTGGTGAGCCACCTAGGTCAGTGACAGAGGGGATGCCAACCGAGAGGAGGCCCTTTGTCACCTGAGGTGGGCTGGGAACCTGGTCATTGGGTGAGCAGTGCTGTTCCAGTGGACCTGAGTCTCGAGGACCCTTTTGCAGGATTTTTGCTCCATCTGCAGAGAGCTGAGCAAACACTCACTGACCCTGGTACCTTTGACTTGATCCCAACATCATACACTATCCCTTGTGGGCAGGACTCTTAATAAAGTGCAGTCTGGTAGTGGGGAGAGCATGTCATTGGAAAGGTTTAGTTGCAACAATTGATCACAGTGGCAAGCAGAATGGAAAACCACGGTGGCCCTGTCCCAAAGCTGTTCCCAAAACACCAGGGTGAATCAGGATCAGACAACCACAGCATCAGTGCTGGGAAGGGCCCAGGAGGCCTTCTTGCGCCCGCATCCTGGAGGCCTAACTGCTGACTTCCTTGGAGGTTTGGTGAGTACCTAGTTGTCTTGGTTACTTTTCTCTCGTTGCTGGGACAAAATACCTGATACCCAAAATTAAGGAAGGAAAGGTTTATTTTGCTTACAGTTTGTGGAGGTTTCAGTCTGTACTTGGCAGATGATAAGGCAGAGTGGCACATGGCAGAGAGCTACAGCTCAGGGTGGCAGAACACAGCAAAGCAACCAGCACACACCAGTGAGGAATGGGGGAGGAATGGCCTCAAGCACTCTCTTCCTCTCCCTTACATATGCAAACTGTCCACCCCAGGGCGGGTGCAGCTCTCACACCCTTAATCAAACTCTAATAGCCTGCCCCATGGCCGCATGAGGCTTTGGGGGGACACACAGACATAAACCATAACACTAGTTTTGATCTGTTTGTGCCAGGCATGGGCAGGTATAGATTCCAGCAGACAGAAGGCGGACTCCTGAGTGATCCTGATCCCCAGGGGCACCAGCCTTTTCTAGAAAGCAGAGAGTGGAAACCTAGATCCTTCAGAAACCTTTATCAAGAAGGCTATATTTGTAAGCAAGTCAAGTTCTTTCAACTGCTGTCCATCAGTAGAATTTGGAGGCATAAGGTTATTAGACTAAGTATTGCTGGAATGATGAGCTTAAGCCCTCCCTTTCTACCAGACCCGTTGGTCCCATGAAACAGGAACAACATGGCTGTGCTCATCTCTCTGACTCCTGGGGCATGGTGCCGGGCCAATTGCTGTATGAAGAACTGCCCCAAGCATAGAGGTGGAAGTGACAGTGGAGAGATGCCTTCCTATCTGCTGTGTGAGGGTGTGTTCAAAAGATTTTAAAATGGTATGTCTACGGTGTGTGGTGGCTCACCCCTGCAATCTCAGCCCTTGAGAGGCTGACGCAGGAGGACTGACATGAGTTCAAGGCTAACCTGGGCTACATAGTGAGTTCAAGGCCAGACTGAACTACATATCAAGACCCTGTCTCAGAAAAACAAACAAAACAATGGTATGTTCACTTTCATAGTCACCAGAAAAAAATCAAGAGTACATAATTTACAAAGATATTTTTAAAACAAGTGATAAAAACAAGAACAAAAAAATCAATTATTACAATAACTATGAAGGGATTAATTAAACCTCATGTTATTCTCAAATTGGATGCAAAAAATAAAACCCTAAACTAAACTCTAGGCTTAATCCCATGCCATGCATATAAAGCAAAGTGGCTCAGAAAGTTTAAAGAGAGGTGTTTTCTTTTCAAAAAATTTTAAACAAGAAAAAAAATTAAGAACCACAAAAAAATTACAGAGGGTAAATTTCAGCTGATAAAATCTGCAAAGAAAACAAAATCCCAAAGTGTTAGGGGATCTTGATTAGTATTAAAATTTTGAAAAGAAAAACTGTTTATAAAACAAGAGAAATTATCACAAACATAACAACAGTAGGAAAATTTAATACATACTTCAGTCATTTAAGACCAAGTAGGCAAAACCAGGAATACGGATGATAAGGATCGTGTATGGGAAAATGGCGGAATAAAGGCTGGTAACAGATCACAGCCTCTCTAAGATGTCGAATCCAGGCACCTGGAAAGCAACAATTTAGCAAAGAGAAAAGGAAAAGCACTGAAAATCAATAAAAAGCCAGTAGGAAAACTAGAAATCACAGAAACGGAAGCCAGCCCCGAGAACAGAATTAAACAGTCTAGAACATAAACCTCAGCTCCTGGGGAGAGGGACCTATCTCTACAAACACAAGGTAAACCCCAGAGAGAAACAGTGGACCGGAAGCTCTATCCCCAAGAAAAGCCCAGTGTAAACTGCGCAGTGTATGATTTTACTCTGAAAGCGACCCCTTCCGTGTGTCAGGCCAGAGTTGGAGAAGAAATCCACTGTGGCGCCCGCCATACTGGGAATGGTTATTTGGGAGCCATTTTGGGGAAGGGGTTAATTGTTCAAAAATGAGCTACTCTGGGAATCAGGAGTCACAGAATAACTTTAATTCAGAGTTTCTTGGGTCACCCCATCACAAGGGCTGGATGGGAGATGGCCATACAAAACTGTCATAGGCACCTTGAGAAGTTTAAGCAGTGGTGAACTCAGGGAAGGACATCAGGATATGGTTTTTGTGCCCTCTGTTGTGAGAATCTAGGCTCTCTCATGGTTTTCTGAGGGGGATGAGTAGGAAGTTACTCACATTAAATCCAGCAGACTGCTTGATACCTTCATTCCCCAAACTCGGACTCTGCCTAAGTCCAGCATAGAGCTCAGTGGTCCATTTGTCCTCCCATGTGATGACATGATCAAGGCTATGCCTTGGTTTGGTTGTTTACCACATCCTGGGCTGTGTGGACAGTGGGGCCTCTGGCGCAAGGGGGGCACTTCAGGTCACACAAGTAGGCAGAGCTAGCAGTCACTTGGGGTGCACAACTAAGGGACACTGGAAGGGTACAATACTAAGGGACACTAGAGTGAATGCAGCTCTAAGGCAGAAAGCACTCTACTGATAGACCCCACCTAGCAGGAGAGGTGGCACTGGACTCAGATACACAGACACAAAAAGTGGGGTGGAAACAAAATAGGCCCTAGTTGTGACTTGTCACTCTCCCCCATACCTGGTGGAGTCCAAAACTATAGGCCTGGAAAGAAAACTCTCACCCTAACACGGATAACAATTTTTTAGAATTCTCTTTTTCTTTTTTTTTGCGGGGGGGGGGTGTCTTTTTTCCCCTGTTTTTCCTTTCTTTTGTTCTTTGTTTTAGTCTTTTCTTTATTTTTTCTGTACTTTTACCTAATTTTATTAACTTTCTA
>NW_004955973.1:0-1191 GCF_000276665.1 Chinchilla lanigera
CTGGACAGAGACAAAAGTTCTGAAGTGAGCTTCCCAGAATATTTTACCTTCGTGGGGAAGTTGTCTATGCTCTGCTATTTTCCCCCCAGGAAGGACCAGTAAATTGGAGACGTCTGCTGGGGTTCCTGAATCAAATCCAATTGTAATTGCACAATAAATTCTTTTGGTCAAATCTCTTGTGTCTTGGCTTCTCAGTGATTTCTGATTCCTCCTTGGCCTGACGCTGTGCCAGGCATCAGAATGTCTGCTTCACAGTTTACCGCTGACCATCACTCATTGTTGGCCCTGGTCTGGAGACCCAGTTTTAATATCATCAAAGCCATTTTCTGCATTAAAAATTATGCCCATCTGGATAACATCGCCCTAAGGAAGGGTTGAAGTTTTCTTGAGTAGGGAGTATCTGGGCTGAGCCTGGAGAGGGATGGTGCCTGGGCTGGGTTGTTACAGGGTGTGGGGTCCCTAGAAGTGTGGCAGGTGGTCCTGGGAGGCTCCTGGGAGACCTATTTGACTTGGGGTGAGTTGAGAAGGGATACATTGGACAGTCCCTGGGTGGGGCAAATCCACTTTTACATCACAGTGGGCATGGTGGGAAGGCGTGTGTGAGATGCCCAGGGCTTGGCCCCAGGAGTTTTTCTGAGAGCACTGAAGACACTGGCTGACTGAGTTTACAGAAGCTGTCTATGTTTCTGTTACTGGTGAGGAGGGACACTGTAGGAGACAGTCCTCACTGTCAGGGACATCATACTTCATGCTGCGGTGTGGTGGGAGGAGCCCTGCAGCATGAGGCATGCACAAAAGGGGAATAATGGCCACCCTGGGCCAGGCAAAATTCCGAGTTTTCAAAGGTCACAGAAGAGGGAGTCTTTTTGGCTTTGAGCAGTGAACTCCAAAGTAAAACTACCCACCTTTTTTTTGAACAAATATATTAGAGCCAAGTCAAGAAGGTCAGGTGGCATGCAAGGACAAAAAGAATCTGAGCTCTGGACACTTCCTTCCCCCTGAAGGAAAAGAAAAAGACTTTTATGTAAGCGACTGCAGCCCCAAGGGTGGTGACGTTGTTTCAGGGGACAGAAGTTAGGATTGCACGGACAAGTGCTTCAGCAAGGCCATGAGCTCTGTACGCCTAGGGCATGTGGGGGTAAGGGGGAGAGGAAGGTCAATGCGCAGTGCACACATCGAGTAAACAGACAT
>NW_004955973.1:9403-10809 GCF_000276665.1 Chinchilla lanigera
CTTTCTCCAGTGTGACCCAGAGTCCAGTTTCCTCCACTAGCTCTCGGGATTAGAGTTTCCTATGGCTGTTGTAGGAGAAACTTTGCTCAAGACAATGAACCCTTACTTTGTGCCTTCCTGGACAAGCAAGATTGTTTACAGTGCCATCTCACCCAAGGACAACATACAAATGCTAATTGAAAAAAACTCCTAGAGAGGCCACTACATGTTCTTGAGTGTCCCTCGTTACAGCTCATTCGATTTCTGATAAACGGAATATGTACCTCTTCTAGTTGGTACTTTTATGAAACACACTCATTTTCTAAAGGTTTAGGAGTCTCTGACTGCCATGCCCTTAAAGTGAATACTGGACACCAGCCCGTTCCTTTTAAGTTCCCAACTTGTCCATGAGGTAGCTGGTTTCACTGTACACTCAGCCTTGCCACAGGACCAACCAACCAGGAACTGATCCAGCAATAACTCTGAACCAAAGTAGACATTTCCTGTTTTTGTTGCCATTATTTGTTTTGTTTTCATGGGCCTAAGGATTAACGTGAGGGTTTTCAAACTGAGCTACATTCCATCCCTTTTTCAGTTTCTATTTTGACATAAGATCGCATTAATTTGCTAAGTTGCCCAGAGTAGGCCCACAATTACCATCTTCCTGCCTCATCCTAGCAGAGAGGGTAGATTAAGGCACACATCACCATACCCAGATAGAATTGAGTCAGTAGCAGGCAGTGGAGTCACACCAGGAAACAATATGAAAATCATAACTGCTATGATTTCATTCTGGATATTCTTCCCTCTCTAGAAAAGCCTCATTCAGTGTTATGTGGGCATTTTGCAGAGGTGGTTGGATCTACAGTGTGTGATTGACAGATGGCGCATTCCTGGGATTAAGGGTGTTGAGATTAAGAGTGGTGATTGCTGGATCTATCCACTGATTGGGTTGGCAATGCCCTAATCCCAGCATCCCAGATAGCATGTAAAAAGGACAGAAAGTTGATGTTATGGTTTGGCTGTTGATTTTGCTATGTTCCACATCCGTGAACTCGTCCCCTCTGCCATGTGTCATCCTATGTTGTAGCTAGCCAGCTATGGACAGAAATCAGTACAAACTGTGAGCTAAATAAGCCTTTTCCCTTTTAACATCAGTGTCAAGTATTTGGTCTCACCAATAAGAAAAGTAATGAAGACAGTAACTGTTATACAAAGACATCAAAGAGCACCTTAATGAATAGAGAGAGAAATCAGGTTCCTGTCGTGGCAGATTCAAAATTCTCTACATGTTGCAGAGTTCTTGCAACAAGAATCCAGAATTCTTGCAATGCCAACATAAGTATAAAAAGAATTTCGGACTCTGGGCTCTGCCTCCATGATGAGCATGCAAGACAGGAGAAACTTCTGGTACCCTTTGGTTATCG
>NW_004955974.1:0-1315 GCF_000276665.1 Chinchilla lanigera
GAGACTCCTGGATGACCTGAAGCCCCCTGGGAGGTCAGCTTTGGAATAAGTACAAGGCGAGCTGAATTTGGTCGATCTCAGTCTTGAGTTTGCATCTATGAACGGGCTCAAAACTCAACGGGGGACAGGCTCAAATTTAGACCAATCAGCAGGCTTGGCTTTGTGGCAGTCACAAGCCTGCTGATGCTACCTACGCCGGGTTCCATTTGCACTTTCTCAGGTGGTATAGGAGAGCTCCTTGTTGAGCTTTTAGCACCCTGTGTGCTGCAGCATGGCTGTGTGCTTCAAGTAAAGCCTCATTGTGGTGATGGTGTAAGTGTACTCCTCTCTGGTTTCTCTAGAATTGTGGTCAAAGTAGCTGTCTGGAAGGTTCTGTCCATCTACTTGTGAATCTTGTTCTGAGTAATGTGCACCAAATGGTTGTTTGAAAAGGGCAGAGACACTGGATCCAGCGACTCTGAGGAGCTGCAGAGACCAGCAGCCAAAGATTAGTGACGGTCACTAAAATTGCGAAGAGATTTTGGGATGAACTTGAAGCAACCTGTGGCATCATGGTTCAGAGGTGGAACGCGCAAGGCTGAGGACCATGGTTGCTTTCCTGCTGGAGTGGCTGCAGAGTTACTCTCTGCTCCTTTGTTTGTTCTGTTCCAATTGAACAATGAGTGGCAAAAGCAATGCTTGCGTCCCGTTTGCAAGCACATGCATGTTCTGTGATCTAGACACTCACATAGCCCCATTCCCTATTGCTCTGAGAATGGGGTTGAGGATGCAGAAGAAGGGACACTGAGTAAATGGACAGATGCCTTCCCTGGTCTGGTGAATGGACTCATTTGTTTAAAGAAAGAATTAAGCCTGGTTAGAGGCTTAGAGAAGGGCGAGAATTCTGGTTAGGGTCTCTATGTCATCAGTGTGTCTGCACATTTCACCGCCTGATCAGTGTAGGCAGGAACCAAGTGCGTAGAGCAGTTGCAAGTGCCCTGGCCGTGCCCTTCTGTTTTGAAACTGGCAGATATGAACTTGAGACACTTGTATAACCTGATCGTTGTCGAAAAGAGCCCTGCAAGAATTCCAGCACCCTCTTCAATGACCACTTTGTTCAATGGCCCAGGGAGACTCCCATATGCCTGGTGTCCTCCCCTGCATGGCAAACCTGGAGGTGGGCTCAGCGTGCGTGTTCCAAATGCTTCTCTCCTCAGAGAGAGCTGGGGGTTGGGGATTCCTTAGCAGGTGTATGGCACTCTAGTGAGGGAGGTTTGGTTCCATTGTGTGCGTAGGCTTTTCCAACCTGTTCAGTGTGACTATTTTCTCAGGCAGC
>NW_004955974.1:1765-3676 GCF_000276665.1 Chinchilla lanigera
AGATTCAGAGCGCTGAGATCATCTTCTCCAGGCACGTCGTAGAGTTCTAGCAACTGACATGTATCAAGGAGATCATGAGTGCAAGGTTTGTCCCAATTATCCAGAGATTCTTCCTGGATGTCATAACACTGAGGGTGTGAGGATGAAGGAAACGCAGAGGCTCCATTTCTTCCAGTGATCTGTGTATCAGAGGGCTCCTGTGGGTGAGGGTTCTGAGCATTGGAAGCTGCAGAGCTTGGTGCAGGATTTGTAGCAGGCTTTGGCCATGGAGCCTCTTCCTTTTCGAAAACATGCTGCGTGGATATTCCAGGAGATGAATCTAGCTGCGTTTTCAGCTGTTTTTTCTTCTGTTTTGCACGCTGGTTCTTAAACCAGACCTAAAGGGAAAAGAGAAGCAGCTGAAGGAAGGGGAAAGAGTGCAAAGTTGTATCTTCATGGTCCTTAGCAAGTGAGGTTGTGGGTGTGAGAAAGAAAATCTGCAATTGCTTGGGTTTGTGTGAAGAAGGGCAGTTGTTTGCCTCCTGTGGTGCTTTGTGTGTCAGAAGGTAAAGAGAGGATTGGCTTGTGGTGTCTATGTGGGGAGGAGGCTGGAGCCCTCAGACTCCGGATGAAGAAAGCTTCCATAAAGAGGGGCTGGGTGTAGTTCTGAATGAGTGGTTGCTCAAGGTTTGCCAGGAAAACATTCCCAAGTGTGAGAGGCAGGAATGGGAATGTAGCTTGGGTGGTTGCAGGTTCATGCAGGTATTTCACCCTGAGTCTGTGGAGAGTTTATTTGAGCAGATCTGAATAACATGAAAGTTCAGATCGAACAGTATCCCAACAATGACCTGCTGTATTTTCTAAATATTCCCATGGTGGGTGCTTGTTTCCTACGTAACAGGATGGAGATGCGGTGTATTCTTGAAGAAGTGGAGCATGATGAGAAGTGATTTGGTGTGAGAATTTGGCCTTTGGGAAGCATTTCTGCCCATGTCCAGGATGTGGGTTACGTCTTCTAGGATAAGGCCAATCCCAAGAGTGGGCTGCTACTATGGGAAGAAATGCCAATGGCAGAATGTGAGATCCAGACTCAAGGGGTCCTAGGTAGTGTTGTGGGGCAAGATTTAATTTCTGAGTGTTATGTTAGGTAGTGTTGGAAGACAAGTCGTGTAGTGAGCCTCCGTCTTCCTCCCAAAGAGACCCTGAGTGAGGCTGAAAATCGAGCGAATTTCTCGTGTGTAGAGACACCCTGCACCTGTGAATCCAGGGCACTTGTAGGATGGTGAGGAAGAGCGTGTGGCATTGTGGGTCAGGTGTACTACCCAGAGACACACTCAGGCACCTACCTTTATCGAGACTTCATCGAGCTCCAGTGTGGCAGCCAATTCTTTCACAACAGCATGACTTGGAAGATTATTGTTCTGAAAGGCATCCATCAATACTGACAGTTGAGAATGGGTAAATCTGGTACGTGGCCGGCGATTATATTTCAGATCGTCTGCAGAGGGAACAGGCAAAAGGCTTGCATTAAAGTAATAACCAGAAGGAAAAGACAGAAACCCTCTGCTCAGATAATAGGGAAAAGTGAATACCATGGCTGGGCCTGACCTGAATATCAGGGCTTGTCTCGAAAAGGTCACCCATACAACCCATGCCTCACCATCTTCCTGTGAATGCTCTGCACCTCCACACAAACAGTGCCTCAGTGGGACAGGTTACGGTATTGGCAGGAGAGTCCCACTGAGTCATGATTTCACAAGGTTTGTGCAGTACTCGAGACTTTGCTCTACCAAGCATGTAGACTCGGAGGTACTTTCAGATCTGGAAGACCTGCTATTGATGTGGTCATTCATTGGTGGGATCAGTGTGAAGGGGCAGCTATGAAGATAAGTGACCTCAGAATGCATGTTTTTTTTTTTTTTTTTTTTTTTT
>NW_004955974.1:3796-6914 GCF_000276665.1 Chinchilla lanigera
TAGAATGCATGTTGCTTCTGTCATCTACTGTATTTGCAGCAAGCTTAAGATAGAAATTCCTAGTGTGCAGAGGGCAGCAAAGGGTATTGTACTCATCCCCATGGGGGAGACAATTTCCAAAGTATCGAACCAACAGGAATTCCCCTCCTCTTACCCTGGTTTCTGAAACGCGATGCCCTAAGCCCCACTTGCCCGCTCTGTTTGAGCTTACCTGGCACCTGGGACATCGTTGCTGTAGGACAGGTCAAAATCTCAACCTGCTCCACGATCTCGAGCTCCTCAGTTTAAGTGGCTGCTGTGTGGGGCTGCCTGGATATTTATCTTGCCAGAGTCTCAGACCCACCCTAACCCACCCTTATCCACCCTAATCCACCCTATTCTTAGGCCCTATAGTTGCCAGTCAAAATCTGCCTCTCGCCATTGTCCTTTTCTTTTCATTTTTCAGAGGAAGTCTCACTCTTCGGTTTGTGCTGGCCTTGAGCTCCCTTTGTAGCCCAGGCTGGCTTCCAATTTGCAGCAATCTTCCTGCCTCAGCCTTCTGAGTGCTGGGTTTACATGAGTGCACCATGACACTTGACCTTCTAATTCCTCTTCCTTCTCTTCTCCAGAACCTAGGCCAGCGATGCTGAACTTGTTAGAGCTCAAGCACCCAAACTGCCCTTCCAAACCTACTCATTTAAAGAAAGTGCCAGCACTGTGATGAAAACTGAATGCTCCACTGCCGTGGTGCTGCTGTTGGTTCTTGGCTAGCGTGACAACATAGGGCTTTGTGCACCCACCGTGGCACGCATGTCCAACATTGCCACCACTGACTTAGGCTGTGCCAGCTGCTGTGTGCGGTAGTGCAAGTGAAGCTTGATTGAAAATGGGTTCCCAGCAGGGCGTGGTGGCACTCGCCTGTAATCCCAGCACTCTGGAGACTGAGGCCAGTGGATTACCGAGAGTGAAAGGTCAGCCTGAACTCCCTCAGTAGACCCTGTCTCAAAGAAAAGTGGGAAAACAATCAGAAAGCAGCCAAAAATTCCCCACAATGCCCCAGAAGAGGAGAGGAAGCCAAAGGAAAGTGAGGCAAGCAGCAAAGAGACAGAAAGTGTAAAAATGTGACTGAGGATAAATGAGTAAACAAACACAGTGCTGACAACAAGCAGGCAGCTGGGCGTGGTGGCCGTGCTTGTCATCCCAGCACTCAGCAGGTGAGGCAGGAGGATCACTGTGAGTTGGAGACCAGCCTGGGCTACAAAGTGAGTTCAAGGCCAGCCTGAACTGCACAGTGAGACCCTGTCTCAAAAAAAAGAAAACAGGAAAAAAAAGTCAGGCCCTGAGGGAGGGAGACTATGAAGGATAGGGTGGGACTCACCACAGGGTGTGTGGAGGGTTATTCATTTCTGCTGGTGAGACCCCCGGGAGCCTGGGGAAGCCACTGCTCCCCCCACCCTACCCGGGAAGGCAGGGACAGAGGGCCTGCACTATGTGCGCAGAGGAGTCTGCCGTCTGGTTTAAGGAGTTTGGACTTGGGGCAGTTGGGGGCCCAAGGAGAGCAAGCGTTAGAGGTTTTTTCTTTTGTTTTGTTTTCTGGCTCTGGGTGTTAAACTCAGAGGCTTTGCAGTGAGCTATATAGCACCAGCTCTTTTTTTCTTCTTATTGAGCTAAATTGCTGAATTGCCCTACCTGGTCTCAAACTTGGGCTCCTCTGGGATCAGCCTCCCAGAGTGCAAGAATTATAGGCCTGTCCTGCCACATCTGTCTTGCTTTTTTTTAGAAAATGGAATGAAGCCTGTCTCTTGTTTCCTAGAATATTTGTCTCTGATTATGTGTTTTTCTTTGTCACCTCACAGGCACCATGTTTAGTGATGGATTCCCTCATCTCCAAGTGTTTTTCTCTATGGAATCATTTTTGTGTCCTGGGTGTAATTTGGTAGAGAAAGATACGGGTTCTGTGCGAATGACTGGACTCCCCCACCTGATGTGGTCTCGGCTTCCAGCTTCTCTGATCTGGACATGAAATGGCGGCCACGGCCCCAGCTCCCACACCTCCATTGGCCTAGTCCGAGACATCTGGGAAAGAGCAAAGCACTCTAATTGTATAACACTGAGGGGAGCCCTAGCACAAAGCGACACAGAAGGACCCATTTATGTCATACACGATCAAAATTCAGGAAAGGAAGTTGGGCAAAGATAGGCGTAGACCTCCACATGTGTGTTTGGAAGGGTGAATTGAGCTTCCAATTTTCCACACCGAGTTTGAAGTCGGCCCTTGCAATGGGCCTGTGGCACTGATGCAGATGGAATGGGGGTGACATATGCAAAGGGCCTGGTCCCCAGTTGGCACGATGTTGCAGGAGGTCATGTTACAGCTGCCTGTCCCTTCTTCATCTGCTCATATAGCAGCGGTCTGAGCACCCAGTCTGCAGAGTCTCGCTTTGGTGAATTAGAAATCAGCACTTGGTAGAAGAGAATTCATCCTTCCCCTCTCTAGTGCTGGCGTCTATGGCAGGAAGCAGCAATAACCTCAGCCGCCCAGCAGTTCTCATTAGGATAGCTGTGGTGTCATGACTGTCAGCAAGAGCAGTGAATGAGAGGGCGTGTGTCAGCCCGGAAAGCCAGGTGAGTGAGGAAGTGTCACTGTCCCTGAAGGATGAAAAAGAGCCTTCCAAGCCAGGGGAGCATCCAACACCAAGGTCCAGAGACCCAGAGCACCATTCAGTGTCACAGGTACAGAGAGTCCGCCACTACAGTGCAGAGCTACTGTGGCAGGGGATGGCAGAAAAGATCAGATAGTTGGCAGGTCGCAGCCACACTGAGGGAAGGACTTTGGACTCTTTTCCAAACGAAGTAGAAAGCCGCTCAGGGCACCGGGAACACTCAGCCCCTTTTCTTACACTGGAGTAGCGGGAGGAAAAATGGCCCCCAGTGGAGTGGGCAGATGTTGCTCTCAGGCTGGTTGCAGGTTGGGTGTGAGGCTGAAGGGTGTCATGAAGTCACTTCTCAACATTTGTTTGCGGCACCATCTCCCCGCGCATCTCCTCCTGTCGTATCTCTCTTCCTGTTCCCTGCTTTCCCATGAAGCCTGTCTTTGATCCCACAGCCAGGCCAAAATTCCTGTTTTCTGCCTCTGGGC
>NW_004955974.1:7212-10757 GCF_000276665.1 Chinchilla lanigera
GCTCACCACACTCGGTACAACAGAGAGCCTGGTGCACCTTGTGTGTGCCTGAGGGCTCTGTGCCACTCCCCTCTGGCAGTGCCTGTGTCGAGGGCAGACTCAGTGCGGGTGTGGTGGGCAAATGCCGTGACCTCTGAGCCAGCTCCTCAGCCTAGTGGCCTGTGCTCTCTGCTCAGGCCTTTCTGCTCTGGAGTGTAATGACCCCCACCATGGGAGCAGCGAGGTGGGTTCTGGTGGCAGCTTGCGTGTCCCCTAAGCGGTGTGCCCATCTGAGGTAAGGCTGCAGGCGTGCATCTTCTTGCAAGTCTCAGTATTTGGGATATTGATTGCAGCTTCAGTTTAGCTTAGAAAGCAGCCTGAAGGCAAGTGTCTGATCCCCCAATGAACTCTGCTGCTGCCAGCTGGAGGGGTCACTGAGGGTGGAGGCAAGATTCTGAAGGGGTCTCCAACAGGGGCTGTTGCCTGGAAGAATGGGCTTTGTTACTGAGGACCCTGTCTGGGGCTCACCCTTTCTCTGGTCCCTTGTGTCAGGTGGAGAGCTCCACTGGCAGCTGCACATGACCACTAGCCAGGGGCCCGGAAAAGAGAACATCCCCCAGTGCTGGGCTAGCCTGGACTGTGCGAAGGCAGCTAATATGGGTTGCCTGCCCGCTACTTCTCCAGGACCCTCCTCAGGGTGGGAGGCAGATTTTTGGTGAGGGTTGTGGGGATTCTGAGGTGAGTGGGATTTGCCATCCGGCCCTGGAGTTACTCAGCTTGAAGGGAGAGCGTGGGGAGGACACATTGTCCAGGCAGCTGTCAAGGAGCTGGGCAGAATGGCTTATAGGCTCCTGTGAGAGGCAGAAAGGGCAGTTTAATTCTGCCTGGGATCCAGCACACGAATTTTATCCTGGAATCTAGACTCTGAGGGGTAACAAAACCTCAATATTCAAGAGAAGCAACTTTTTATGGTAGTGTTTTGCTTCTTTTGAAAAGCAGTGCTGTGTATATAACCGAAGGCATGGTGCACAACATGCCAGTGCTCTACACTGAGCTCTTGTGAGGCGGGGGAGGTGTCTGTACCTCGTGCATGTAGGACAAGGCCGCTGCATCTCAGGAGTTTGGCAGCAGAGCTCAGGGGGCTGATGCACAGAGTGATTTGACCTTCGCTTGAGATAATATACTTTCTTCTTTCTCGTTCCCCGTGAAGCCGCCCAGGCATGGTGTTCTACTCAAGATTAGAGATCCTTCCTCTCCCAGATCCTACCCTCCCCTGAAATGCTCCATGAACTTATTCTTATGCTGGTGTGTGAATAAAAGTGCTCCAGGTGCTGGGTAGCTCCTTTCTTCAACCAGGAGAGAGGGCTCCACCTGACCTGAGCTTTCTGTATATTGGATACTGTCTGCATCCTCCACCACCCCCCCTCTAGAGTTTCAAGATCTGCACAGGATACAACAAGTGACGTCAGCAACTCTAACAGTGCATCTAAATCAATCAAAGTAAACCCGGTGTGGTGTGCAGGTCTGTAATCTGAGCACTCAGGAGGCTGAGGCTGGAGGATCGCCATGAGGTTGGGGCCAGTCTGGACTGCAAGTGAGCTGCAGGTCACCCCAAACTACATAGTGAGGCCCCGCCTCAAAAAAATAAAATCAAAACAAAAAAGTCAAAATTAGTAAGAAAAAAATCTATGATTAACATTTTAAGTAAAGGCACAGCTCATGGTAAACAGATTTGTGCTGAGTGTGTTAGAGCTGGAGGCAAAAAGAAATTCATCACAGACATTTTGCATTTGAAGTTTTGATAGTGAACAGACTTGCAATAGTATGTACCATCTTTGTTTGGCTTTTTTGAGAAAGGGTCTCACTATGTAGTTCAGGCTGGTGTTGAATGTAGGTTACCTTGAATTTGTAGCAATCCTTCTGCCTGAGCCTCCCAAGAGTTGAGAGTACAGGTGTGCACGAACAAAGGCCAGTGCTATATATTTGTTCTTTCAGAAACCTGAGGCAGGAGGAAGCCCTCTTTTCTGAAGGAAAGGAAGGAAGGGAAAAGAAACAGGAAGAGGAGAAGAGAGAAGGAGAGAAGTAAGGAAGAAGAAGATGAAGGAGGGAGGCCTCCAATGGTTTCAGCACATTTGTATATATACTCGGGAGGTTGAATGGCACGTGCAACCCCACTCCCTAATAGCTTATCTATGTGGACTGCCTTGGGTGCCCGAAGCTCTTGAGACTGGGGCAGCTAATTCACGTGACTTGCTTCAGGCGCTCTGTGTTCTTGAGGCTAGCCTTGGTCCAGCCCCACACATGTGATTGATCTCCAGCTCAGATGCTCCCCACATCTCCTCCTTTTCTCTTTTATAGTGACAAATGATGAGTGGTGAGTTGCAGTTGGAGGAGCTGTGTTTGCAGGATTCTATAAAAGACCTTTTATTTCTGAACACTTTTCTTTCCAGATGAATTTACTGGATTTAGGTTAAATATTCCCACTCTGAAGACTTTAAGTCCCTGCATGTAGCATCTGAGTCCTAGTCATCGCATTATCCCTGGACATTCATCAGTTCATAGCCTAGTTGGTAAGTATTTTACCTCTCCTGCTTAGTGAGACCTTGTGTCCAAAGAAAAAAATATAGTGCTGGGAATATAGCTCAATATGAAGGTCTTAGGTTTAGTCCCCAGTACAAGAGAAGGAGAGAGGGGCAGACAGAGACAGAAAAAGGTGTGGCGGGGATGAGAGAGAGAGGAAAATCTGGCAGCAGGTGGACCGTTTTGTTGAGTTTAGAGGTGGCCAATGAAGGACGCTGAGCCTACATATATGTTATGTTTGTGCACAGGACATGTGGGCAGCTTTTGTGGAGAGATGACAAGTAGAATGAGGTTGGAGAAGGCTGGGGAATGAATGGAGTGTACAATTGCATTCATAGAAATTGTCCAGCATGGGCAACTCTATGAAGTGAGATAATAGGTTTGTGGTTCCCAGCTACAGTGCATGGAGAAGGAGGAATGGGGAGAGACCACTGAGGGGTTTGGGGTTTCTTTTTGGGAAGTGGACATGTTCAGAAACTAATCAGTGGTGATCACTGTACAATTCTGTGAATATATGAAACACTATGGAATCTCATTAAAATGATACATTGATTTATTTGGTTTTGAGACAGTCTCACCCTATAGTTCAGGTTGGTCTTAAAGTCAGTATTAGCCAAGGCTGGCCTCAAACTCACAGCAATCCTCCTGCCTCAGCGTTCCCCATGCTTGGATTATTCATATGTGCTACCATGCCTGACTACCAGGATTGTGGTGGTACCAGACCAATGAGTGAACTGATCTAGCAATCACCCACCCTTAGTCCTTGCAGCCCTACTGCTAGCATTGCACCCCAAATCAATCACACTCTAGATTCAGCCACTCTGAAAAACCCTCGTCTAAATTTGTATGAGGCATTAGGGGACATGTAGACACAAACCATAACATTCCACCTCAACCTCTGTTATTCCTGATAAATTGTGTCCACTTGGGGAGTCTAGAGGTTTGGCTAATTGACTCAGCAGGAAGTCAGAGTGCTTACTTTGTAT
>NW_004955975.1:0-1234 GCF_000276665.1 Chinchilla lanigera
TTTACAGGGAGACGCTCTATCTTCTCCTGCCATCAGTTATGTGGAACCTTCACATGCCTAGATCTCCTGTTGATGCTCATGGGCCATACCTCTGTCCCTCATGGAACTTATTCCATTCCCAACCCTAGCCTCCTCAACGCCACCAGCGGCTCTGGTGGTGTCACCTCAATATGCACCGGTGGTCTTACCCAAATAACAACTATTGATTCACTCTGCTCACAGAGCCTGCCTCTAAATGACGTCTCCTGGTCACATTAGTTAATCTCACTTATACAAAAAACTATTCATATTTTTCAACAGCCTGTGTTGCTCCCCCCTTTTTACTTCTCTTGTCCACAGGTGCCTCTTTTAACTGCTCTTCGACAAGTTCCTGCTACTTATCCAACTGCTGGAATGGAACCCCTTCATATATGCTCATCCTTTGTACCCCTTCTGTCCTTTGGGTGCCAATTAATATCTCTGATTGGGTAGCTCCATCATTTCCTATCCAGCTTTCTTCCACCTCGATAAAGATACATGAGAGAGATTTCGGAGCCTCTGCTATTATTGCCCTTGTGATTGCTTTTATTACAGCTGCAGCAGCAGGAGCCACAGCAGCCGTTGCGCTCACCCAATCCACCGTGACCGCTCGGGGAGTTAATAACATTTCCCACACTGCCGCTGAAACGTTCCGAGTACAACAACAACTTAACGCCTATACTCATAGGGCTCTGCTTAATCTCCGACTACAGCTTGACCTCATCGACAATGAAATTCAAGACCTCTGGCACGTTGCTACCACTGCCTGTGACCAACGCTTTTCATCGACCTTACTTTGTGTTACGCCAAAACCAGCCAACCTCTCTTCTGCTCGTCTTTCGCTCCATGAGTGGATCCTTGGCCTTTATAACAGCACCTACTTCAACCTCTCCATTTGACTGACTGAACAATTACAAACTATAAACGCTATCCAAGTGCCTATTTTAACGGACAATGTCCTATCCGATCTTCTACATAACCTATGGCGCCTATTCTCACCAGCCAATTTGCTTACCTTTGGATTCTTGGGACTTTTAGGACTTCTAATTATAATTGCACTACATATATTATGTACCCGTTTACAACTAATAACCTCTAAACAGGCTATGATGGCTTCAATTCAATTGGCTTCTATAAAAAAAGAGGGGGAATTTGTGGGAAAGAGAGGTTCAGAGGTCTGGTTGACAGCCGTGGCAGAAAGGTGAGTCTGAGCAAA
>NW_004955975.1:5199-6500 GCF_000276665.1 Chinchilla lanigera
TGAGCCTCTGCTTCGAGATGTTACTACAGTAGGAAGCTGACTGCTCCAAATCAACTGGGCAAATTATCTACTCTACTCTGTTCTGTGGAGTTGCCAAAAAAAAAACCAAACCAAACAAAAAATTGGCATAAAGCATTACATTTTAAAAACTGCAAGTATGTGATAGATTTCATTTGGCATAGAACTTGTTAGTTGAGAATTTAATAAGGGAAAATTTTGTCCTTCTTTTGGGTCACTTTAATATCAAGATGGCCTACCTTAGGACAGTAAAAGCTTTGATCTAAGATTTCCAAGATAATTTGGCCCAGAGTCTCTGGAACAAAAGAGACTCTGTTCTTATAGCATTAAGGTTGTCCTGCGAGCCCACTTCATCTGAGACATGTGGTTACAAACTTTTCTGTAATTCTATTCAACTCTGCTTCTCTTTTCTTTCTAAGAAGCAGTCTACTTTTAACATTGTATACACATTTCCATTCTAAGCTACTATGCAAAACAAATGAACTTGGCTTTGGTCATGTCATTACCTGATAGATACTGGTCACTGAATCTGGTGATGAAATTGGATTGTCAACCTGATTAACTTTGGATCAGCCCAAGGGCTTAGGAAAGCACAGTTCTAAATATGTGTCTGGGTGGGTCACAGAGGAGTCACCTTGGGGTTTGTGTCTGATCCCCTGCCCCTTCTTTCCTAGCAGTGTTTCTAGTATCCTTGGTTTAAGTATCCTTGAACCAAACAGCATTACTTTCCACCATGATGTTTCTCCTTGCAGCCAGCTGATCATGGAGTGAATCCCCAGAAACCACGAGCCGAACTCAACCTCTCCTCTTTTAAATTGTGGATGTTAGGTGCTGTGTGTTAGTAACAGGAGAGCTGACAAATACAGTGGATGATGGTATAGATTCTTATTAACACTGACAGAAAAATCATTGGCTTTTAAGTAAATTACCGGAGAAGAGGCTATTTTTCTTCTACCACTCTCAAAGTGCCAAGTTTTATATATTTATTGTGTAATTCCCTTGCCAAGTTGAACATTTTCCTTCCATCTAAACCTACTGATCACAAGCCAGTGTGGTGGCACACACCTATAATCCCAGCACTTGGAGGCTGAGGCAGGAGGATCATTGCAAGTTCAAGACCAGTCTGGGCTATCAAGTGAACTCAAGGCCAGCCTGAACAGCATAGCGAGACCCTGTCTCAAAAAGACAAAACAAAACAAAACAAAAAGCCCCGATTGATTGCTCAGTACTAAACCAAATAAAAGTGCTCAAATTTCTGTAAGATATTTTGGGTGCAAATATCT
>NW_004955976.1:0-2725 GCF_000276665.1 Chinchilla lanigera
GGAAATAATAAAACAATCTCAACACAATTTTTAAGTATATTAAAACCTTAAAAAACAATAGAGCCAGGTGTGGTGGCTCACACCTGTAATCTCAGCACTCAGGAGGCTGAGGCAGGAGGGTCACAAGTTCAAGTCTAGCCTGGGCAATTTAGCAACTTTACAAGACCCTGTCTCAAAGTAAAAAATAAAAAGGGCTGGGGATGTAGCTCAGCCTGAAGGCCTTAGGTTCAGTTTCAGTACAAGAAAAGAAAAACACAGCGGAAATAGAACATTATTTTAAGAGTATAGCATCATTTTCAGACATTATTAAACAAAAGCATAAACAAAGCCCATCCCTTCATGGCAGAATAAAAGATAAAGTTCTTGTATGGGGCAACTTGCTCCTGCCTCTCCCTTGCTAAAGATTTTGGCTCAGTGTAACTGCATTTGTGTCTTCCTAGAGGGATCTGACTTGGTGTTGATCAGACCCAGTCCAGATAGTAAAGCAAAGCCTGGAGAAAGCAGACAAAGTAGACCAGAAGAAAAGAATGAGACCTTGTACCAGTCATAGCAGGGAAAAGAAGAAGAAAAGAGAGGAAGACCATGTGAGGAAATTTGAAAGGGGTTAGGAGTTTTTCTACCAGCTACATATTCACCATAGAGAGCATGAGAAATGGGAATGAAATATCAATATTTGAAAGCTATTGCAGTGGCTGCAGTAACTGGACCTCCATGACTATGATGTTATATGCATATAACCTTATTTTAAATTCATTTGGTAGAAATATTTCTTTTTAAATTTTTTTATTTTTGTTAATATCTATTTCCAGGCCCAGCACAGTGACTCAGGAGGCTGAGGCAGGAGGACCTTTGAGAGTTTGAGACCAGCCTGGGCTACAAGGTGAGTTCAAGCCCAGCCTGAACTGCATAATGAGACCTTGTTACAAAAAGACAAAAAAAAAAAAATCTATTTCCAGTACATAGTGATGATTTGGCAGAAATCTTTCTACAGTGTATTACATGTATTCCTACTTTATTAAATTAAATAAGTAGTAATTTAACCTCTCTGGATTCCTAAACTCATGTTAAAAGTGTCTCCTCTGTAACAAGTGACTCCCTTTTATTCCATGCAGGTTACAAGCCTACTGGTTGGTTGCACCTAGGGAGGGACTTTCCTCTTCAGTAAATTCATCATCCACACCCAGGGCTATGTTAAATTGATCAGTGAACTAAACCAGTATGACACACCCATGATCCAGTACAGTAAGTCCCTGACTAACGAACATTCATAGATGCTGACAAACCACATGTCTGCTAGCTCACATGTCTGCTGGACATTGTCACAGTGGTGCTGCTGTGTGCTTACTATGCAGTACAGCAGTGTACAGTAGTACGGGGCTCAGTCAGAGCCCAGGATGTCCAGAAGCAAGAGGAAAAGCAGTGGTGATGTGGAGGGGACTGCCAGGAAGCACAAAGCAATATACGTTGAATGTTACTGTCAAAGCTGTACAAGACTCATGTTCTCAGGCTTATGAATGAATCTGTCTTAAGAACATTCTCAGAAGAAAAAAAAAGGAATAAGGATAGGAAAGGAAGAAGACACATCATCATTATTCACAGATGACATGATACTCTACATGGAAGACCCCAAAAATTCCACCAAAAGACTCCCAGAATTAATAAGTAAATTCAGTAGCGTAGCTGGATACAAAGTCAGCACTCAAAAATCAATAGCATTCCTGTACACAAACAACAAACACACTGAGAGAGAAATTAGGGAAACCATACCTTTCACAATAACATCCAAAATTTGAAATACTTAGGAATCAATCTAACAAAGGAAGTAAGAGATCTATGCAGTAAAAATTACAGTACTCTGAAAAAAGGAGATCAAAGAGGATTTCAGAAAATGGAGAGATATTCCTTGCTCATGGATAGGAAAAACCAACACTGTGAAAATGGCCATACTCCCAAAATTGTTGTACAGATTCAATGCAATCCCAATAAAAATACCATTAGTATACCTCACAGATCTAGAGAAAACATTCCTAAAATTCATCTGAAACCAGAAGAGGCCTAGAATAGGAAAAGCAACCCTAGGCAACAAAGGAAAGACAGGGGGCATCATAATCCCTGACTTGAAATTGTGTTACAATCCTACTGTAATAGAATCACCATGGTACTGGCAAAAAACAGACCTAAAAATCAATGGAACAGATTAAAAGATGCAGACACAACTGCAAACACACTCAGGCACCTTATCTTTGACAAAGGGGCCAATCATGTTCACTGGAAGAAAGATAGCTTCTTTACTAAATGGTGCTGGAAAAACTGGCTTTCCACATGCTGAAGACTTAAAACTGCACCTATGTCTATCACCATACACTAAACTAAAATCAAAATGGATCACAGATCTAAATATTAAAACAGAAACACTACTAAATCTACTGGAAGAGAAAGTAGATCGAACTCTTGAAGACATACATGTAGGCAGAGAGTTCATGAACAAAAACCAAACAGCGGACTCATACCACCGCGATTCCCAGCCGAAAAGCGCACACAGAGACAGGTAGGCCCCATCCAATCCCAGAGGCCAGGACGCGAGAACAAAGACCCGGCTGACATTGCAGACTGAGTTTCTAGGCGCAGGGAGGCCCAGGGGACGGGCGGGGCGAGCAGGCCCTCGGAGCCGGCCGAGCAGGCTTCCCCAGCCCCCCCGCGCCTTGCGCCCAGGCAGCGAGTTCTC
>NW_004955976.1:6460-7893 GCF_000276665.1 Chinchilla lanigera
AAAAAAAAAAAAACCAAACAGCATGGGAAATACTTCAAAGAATCAACTGGGATCTCATCTTATTGAAAAGTTTTTACACATCAAAAGACATAACCAACAGAGTAAAAACAAAACCCACGAATTGGGAAAAAATTTTAGCTAACTGTCCCTCAGACAAAGGACTTCTATCTAGAACATATAAAGAAATTTAAAAATCAGGCCCCCCAAATTTGAAGGCCCAATACAAAAATGAGCATCTAAGATGAATACACACTTCTCAGATGAAGAAATACAAGTGGCAAATAAATATATGAAAAAATATTCACCTTCCCTAGTCATTCAAGAAATGCAAATTAAAACACTGAGATTACATCTCACCACAGAAAGAATGGCTATCATCAAGAAATTAACAAATAACAAATGCTGGAGGGGCTGTGGCAAAAAAGAAACCCTTCTCCACTGTTGGTGGGAGTGGAGACTGGTGAAACCACTGTGGAAATCGGTATGGAGATTCCTCATAAAACTAGGACTAGAGGTCCCACTTAACCCGGCTATTCTTCTTCTCGGTATTACCCCAGAGATACACGTGCACCCATATTTATAGCAGCACAATTTGTCATAGCTAAATCTTGGAAACAACCCAAGTACCCTTCAACTGAGAAATGGATAAAAAAGATGTGGTATTTTTACACAATTTTATACCTTTTCATCAGCTATAAAAAAGATAAACTTGGGGATTTAAAAGGTAAATGGATGCAACTAGGGACTGTACACATAAGTGAAATAAATCAGACCCATATGTGTAAACATCATATTGTCTCCCTAGTGTTTTAACTTAAAAGAGTAAATAAAGCCCAAAAGGTACTATAGATATTGTGAAAGGGAAAGAAATTGCTCAAAGGGAGGGAACAAATGGGTTGAGGGAAAGGGAAAAAAGAAAGAAGGAAGGAAAGGGGGCAAAAAAATAAATATATATATGGATAGCTGAGATAACTGTACTGCTGATGTCTATTGGTTTATGGAAAGGAACAGTTAATGTTTAAATTTTTTGACCAATTTTGCATGTTTATATCCGGTAATCTGAACAACTGCTTTGAAGACAACAATATGCAGTATAACAACCATTGATGAATTCCTACCATCTTGTTTAGTGAAGCTTTGTATCATTTCTAATATTTCTTGTATTATTTTTTATTCTCTTTAATGGTTTGGTCAATCTTGCATTCTTACATCTGGTAATCTGAACAACTTCATTAAATATAACAATATATAATATAACAACCACTGTTAATTCCTATCATTTTGCTTTGAAACCCTTTATCATTTTTATTACTTTTGTGTTGTGTTGTTTTTGTCTACGCTGTTGTCATTTTGTTATTTTTTTATTCTCTTTAAAATAAGTAAATGAAAGAAAAGAATAAGGTGGTATTGTAAGTATGCTCATAAAAGATTTT
>NW_004955977.1:0-899 GCF_000276665.1 Chinchilla lanigera
CTGTCCTTCTTAAACTCAAGGCAATGTTCCTGCCTCAGCTTTCCAAGTGCTGGGATTACAGGCATATACCACTGTGCTTAGCTAAATGTGTTTCTTGTGGGTAGCATACTGTTGGATTGTGCTTCCTTTTATTGTATGAGCACTGGCTTGTGCTTCTTGATCCATTTATTCAGCCAGTCTGTTTCTGTAGATTGGTGAATTGAGGCCATTTACATTGATGGTTACAACTGATACGTATTGGCTTTTCCTTTTCATGTTAAGTTCCTATTGTTGGTTCCCTCCCCCTCCCTTATGTTTAGTTGTTTCATAGATGTGTAGTACTCATTATCTCTTGCTAGAATGTCTTTTACAATATTTTGGAGTGCTGCTTTGCTGGTTATGAATTTCTCATGGAAGTATCTTATTTCTCCATCAGTTTTGAAAGATAGTTTTGTGAAGTACGTTGATGTGGATTGGAGGTTGTTTTCTTTTAGGGCTTAAAATACTTCACTCCATATTCTCTTTGACTTGAGGGTTTGTGTTAAGAAGTTTGCTGTGATTCTGATGGACTTTCCTCTAAGGTGATTTGTTTCTTTTCTCTAACAGCTTTTAATATTCTGTTCTTGTGTTGAGTCTTTGGAATCTTGACTATTATATGCATTGGTGTACAATCTTTTTTTGATCGTGGCTTCCTGGAATTCTATATGCCTCCCTTACAATATGCCAAATTCTTTTTTTCCTGCTTGAGAATTTTTCTGCCATTACTTCTGTGAACAAGTTTTTTATGTCATTTGTGCCATCTCCTGCTTTTCATTGACTCCAATCATCTAATTTTATTTTTCTTTGCATCACCCAGCACCTACTGGATTGATGTTTTGTGGTCTCTTGCTATTTTTAAGAAATGTAAACAGGTGTGGTGA
>NW_004955977.1:1564-2647 GCF_000276665.1 Chinchilla lanigera
GACTCAGAGATGTCTTCCAGGTAAAGCTGGCCTTGGGTTTTGGGTTCTGTTGCAAGATCCTACCTCTTCAATTTATTGGGGAAGAGAAGTTGCTGCCTATTTGGCATAGGCCATGGTTCTTTGGTATAGACCTATTGTATTCTTTATGACCCTTAGGCTCTCTCAGTCTTGGCACACCAGGAAGAACAACTGATTAAAGCAATTATGTCACCTTGGCTAGTAGTACAATCAGCAATAGCAACAGCATCAAACACGTTCTAGAAGTCCTTTGGGTGTGTTGGTGCATGCCTACAATCCCAGCACTTGGGAGGATGAGACAGAAGGATTGCCATGACATGGAAGCAAGCCTGGGCTATGTAGTAAGCTCCTGAACTACACATTGAGACCCTGACTCAAAAACAAAATACAGCCTAAAAAATGACAAACTGTGGTAACTATTAAATTGTCACCTTTAGCCAAAATGAAAAAGAAAATTATACACAGTAAATATGTCCTCCATATGGTGATTTTAGCTTTGGGGGAGAAAATTTAAAAAGAGGGGAAAATAGAGAAATAGAAGAGGAAGAAATTAGAAGCAAGGCTTGAGGACAAGGACCCCTGAGTAACTTTGGGAAACTGTTGAAGGAGACAAACGGGAAAGAGAAGAGGAAGAAGTAAAAACAAGAACAGAACAGAACAACAACAAAAAAATTAGAAACTATATTCACACACATATAAAAACAAGAACAACACTCAAGGAAAAACAAAAAAAAAACAAAACAAAACAAGAGAAAATATCTACTTCAAGGTGTGTCTGTTGTCACTGGTAGAGAGAGTGGCCGACAGAGCCTGCCCAGATCCCTGTTGACTAATCCCTGCAAACCAGCTGTAGATTTATGGCAGGATAGTAGATAATCCCAGCAAAGCTGCACTTTTACTTCCACTGAAGTGCAGGCTGGTTTCAGAGTGTGAGGCTGGAACCCGATTTGTTCAGCCTGCAACATCCCGTGTCCCTCTTGCTGGCTTGAACTCAGCTTCTTGACCTCCTGCCAACTTGAACTCAGCAGTCTCACCCTGACACTGGGAGCCCCTAGATGGAGCCAG
>NW_004955977.1:5052-5884 GCF_000276665.1 Chinchilla lanigera
GAACTACATAATGAAACCCTGTCTCAAAAAGACCAAAAAACAAAGAAACAAAGCTGGGTGTGGTGGTGCACACTTACAATCTAAGCTCTTGGGAGGCTGAGGGAGGAGACCAGCCTAGACTACATAATGAGTTTTTGGCCAGCCTAAAGTACATAAGTGGGACCCTGTCTCAAAAAAGGGGGGGGTACTTCTTTCCTCCTCCCCCCCAAAAATTATTTGAATAATATCATAGTTTCATAAATAAGTGTGGTTTCTCCATAAATATTTTGAAGGAAATGACTTATTTAGATGTTTACCTTTCTGTATGTCTTTGTAAATTAGTCTCATCAGTTCACATTCACATCACCAAGGAAAAACGCAGCAACAATTAGAGGCCACCTGACAAAGGGCCGGGGCGGTGATTCACATCCTGCTCACCTCTGGGTTCAGGGCTGGTTCTACACCTCGGCCCCATCAGAGGGAAGAACTTGTCACTGGCTAAGGGCATCCTGGTGCTAGGATCCTCTCGGTGAGAAAAGATATCACTTTTCAAAATACACTGAGGGGCTGAAAATACACTTGGGCACTCACCAAACTGGTTAAACCCTGGGGCCCCGGGTGGAAAAATCCCAAGACCTTCCCACCTGGTAAAGTAATGCTTTTTTTGTGATATTGCTATTAAGTACTTTTCTCCCCCCAATACTAGGGATTCCACCCAAGAGTAATCTATTTCTGAGTTATACTCCCAGTCCTTTTGTAAGTTTTTAAATACTGAAACAGGGTCTCACTAAATGAACTTTCTAGGTGTGAACTTTTGATCCTTCTGTTTCAGCATCCCAAGCAACTGTGACTA
>NW_004955977.1:9277-9723 GCF_000276665.1 Chinchilla lanigera
GGCACAAGCACCTGCCTGGAAAGCACAAGGTCCTGAGTTTGATTCTTGGTACCAAAAAAAGAGAGAGAAAACTACAACATATTTTCAATACCAAGCAATAACCATCAATATCGGAAAGCATTTAAAGTATATAAACTGGGCATGGTGGCACATGCCTGTAATTTCAACACTCAGGAGGCTGAGGCAGGAGAATGGGGTCCATGCCAGCCTGAGCTATATAGAAGACCCTGCCTCAATTATAAACAAACAAAAAAAGTAACTAACTAAAGTATTTAATTTCGGGGGCACCAAATCATTTTCTTTTCTTTTCTTTGTTCTTTTTTTTTTGAGACAGGGTCTCACTATGTAGTTCAGGCTGGCCTTGAACTCACTATGTAGGCCAGGGTGGTCTCAAACTTGCAGTGATCCTTCTGCCTCAGCTGGGATTACAGCTGTGTACCACCAGG
>NW_004955977.1:11483-12855 GCF_000276665.1 Chinchilla lanigera
AGGCGCTTGTGCCACTGAGGTATCTCCCTGGCCCTGGAATTTCTAGTTTTAGTTTTTTGAGGAAACTACACACTGATATCCATAGTGGTTGTTCTAGTTTACTCTCCCAGGACAGTGGAGAAGAGTTCCTTTTCCCCCACATCCTCACCAGCATTTGTTATTTTTTGCTTTCTTAATGAGAGCCATTCTTTCTGCGGTGAGATGGGATCTCAGTAGGATGATGAGAGTGAAAGGGTGGTGTCAGAAAGCTCCCCTTCTCCACAATGTCTTCCTGCTTGTCACAGGTGTTGAGAGCGGTGGCTTAGGTGCCGGCTCACAGGAGAGCAGCGAGGAATGTTAACCCAAGTCAAATCTGCTCCAGCGGGCCAGATTCTTCTGGTCTACAGGTCAATGTTCACTAATTCACTTCTTCATTCAATACATATTTAAAAGAACATCAGATGAATTAAGTTAGGTAGGGGCAGTGGGTTTCATGGAAGTGAAGTATTTAGAGCTAAATCTTTTAGTAGGTGCGAAATAAAAGTACAGTAAATCAACATTTACGACAGGCCCTGTGCTAAACGCTGAATGAATAGACTCTCATTTAATCCCTGTAACCTACAGGAACGGGGCTCTATGATCAGACTCATCAACCAACTTATCAATCAACTTTTTCTCCTCCTCCTCTCCTTCCCCCTCTTTCTCTCCTCTTCTTCTTCTTCCTCGTCTTCCTTTTTTTTTTGGTGCTGGGATCCAGTCCTAGGCAGTAGACATCTATCCACCACAGAGTTACACCCCTAGCCCTTGCAGTGGAGTTTGAATTTGAACTCAAAATTCCAAAGTCTGTGCTCATAACCATTATGTTGTACTACAAAACACAGTTCCTCCCTTAGGAAGCATAGTCTTGTTAGTAATAGTATTAAAACTGAAAACAGCTAACGTGTATTAATCACTTACATAGCAAGCACTCTGGTAGGTATTTATGTATAGTAATAATTTTATTTGTTTGACATACCTATGGAAATAGGTATTATAATTATGCTCCTTTTAAAGATAGGAAAATAGACTTTGTGAAAGATTAAATAACTTGCCTACAATACAAACAGCTATTAAATGGTAGAGTAAGGAGCCAAAATAGACACACAGATACTACTGCCCGGGGTACATGATGAAATAGAAAAAGAATGATGTTAGTTAGTTGCTGTCAAAAGTCAGAGGTCAAGCTAGGCACAGAGGTGCACACCTGTAATCCTAGCTAATGGAGAGATTGACACAGGAGGATCATGAGTTCAAGACCAGCCTGTGCAACATAGCAAGATCCTGTCTTCCAAACAACTACCTAAAAAAATCAGAGATCAAAGGGGCATGGTGCCATATGCCTGTAATCCCAGCA
>NW_004955978.1:0-2137 GCF_000276665.1 Chinchilla lanigera
CTACAAAGTGAGCTCAAGGCCAACCTGAACTGCATAGCGAGACCCTGTCTGAAAAAAAAAAAAAAAAAAAAAAAAAAAACATGATGAGAAAATAAAGTTTAAAAAAAAGGAGCCAGGCATGATGGCACATGCCTTGTAATCCCAGCACTGGGGAGGCTGAAGCAGGAGGATCACTGAGAGTTCAAGACCAGCCTGGGCTACATAGAACAACAACAAGACAAATGTTCCTTTGAAGTGCCCATGAGGCACAGCGAGGTATACCATACCCTGGGTCACTTAAAAAACAATAACATTTAGCCGGGCATGGTGGCACACACCTGTAATCCCAGCACTCAGGAGGCTAAGGTAGGAGGATCACTGCGAGTTTTTGTTTTTGTTTTTTTGTCTTTTTGAGACAGGGTCTTGCTATGCAGTTCAGGCTGGCCTTGAGCTCAGTTTGTAGCCTGGGTTGGTCTCAAACTGGCAATGATCCTCCAGCCTCAGCCTCCCGAGTGCTGGGATTACAGGAGTGCGCCACCACGCCTGGCAGGATCGTTGCAAGTTCAAGACCAGCCTGGGCTAGAAAGTGAGCACAAGGCCAGCCTGAGCTGCATAGGGAGACCCTCTCTCAGAAAGACAAAATAATAATAATAATAATAACAACATTCAACAAATTTAAAAGGATTAAAGTCATGCAGAGGGTATTCTCTGATCACAATGGAACCAGACTAGCACTCAATAATAGAAAGATAGGAAATCTTCAAATAATTGGAAAGTAAATGACACCCTTTTTAAATATTTCATGAGCCAAAAGAAAAAGGTCTCAAGACAAATTTTCAGGATGCACTGAACTGAATGAAAATGGAAACACAATGTATCAAGACCTGTGGGACTCCAGAGAGCACGACTGAAAGGAAAGTACCCTGAAGGTACTCCATCTCCTCTGCAAGGAAAATGTATAGCATCAGTACTTAAATTAGAAAAGAAAAAGGGTTTAAAACAGATAATTTAGCTTCGAACGCAAGAACATTGAAAGAAGGAGAAAAAAAAAGACCAACATAAGCAGAAAAAATTACAAAACAAAGAACAGAACTCAATAAAGTTGAAAACAACAACTACAAAATAGGAAGGCAAATCAATAAAACAGAGAGCTGGTTCTTTGAAAAGTTCAATAAAATTGACAAGTTTCCAGCAAGACCAGCGAAGTAAAAGGAGATACAAATATCAAGAATGAAATAGCTATCACTAGAGACCATAAATATACCAAGAAGATAATCAGGAAATATGACAAATAACCCTACAAACACAAATTTCACAACTTCCATGAGAAGAAACAATTCCTATACCAACATAAACTACAGTTTACCCAGGATGAAGCATGTAATTTTAATAGCTCCACGGCTGCTAAGAAAAATTTTATAACTCCCAGAAAGAAAATCTGCAGCTCCAGATGGTTTCACTGGAGAATTCCATGAAATGTTTAAAGACAAATTAATACCAGTTCTACTCAATCTTTTCCAGAAAATAGATGAGAGAACATTTCCTGTACGATTTTATGAAGTTAGTTTACCCTGATGCCAAAGACAAACCATGCAAAAAATAAAAATGCAGACCCACGTTCACCATGATTGTGGATTTAAAGATCATTACCAAAATATTAGCAAAAAGAATTCAGCAATATGCAGAGAATCATACACTACGACCAAGTGAGGTTTATTTCACAGAAGCGGGACTGAATCAGTATTCAAAAAGCAATCAACATAATCATTGTATTAACAGACTAGAGAAGAAGAATCACATGATTATATAAAGCAAAGCAAGCATTTGACAAAATTCAACATCTATCATGGTATAAAATTATCAGGAAGTACATTTACACACAGAGACACAAACACTGCCCCTAAAAAATACTGCTAATGTTATGTAGTCTGACTCTTTACATAGTCTAAATATATGAGTCACCACGCCCAGCTTGAGTTTCAAATTTGAAAAGGTGGTCTTTACTATGAAAGACACTATTTGACATATTAACCAATGAATAGGGATAAACCTCTCTCGGGAACAGTGCAGTTCCTAGTCCCAGGTGTAGTGGTTTACTAGGTAGAGAGGGACCGGCACAAAATGGATAGGGGAGCAAAGTCGCTACCAAGTAGGACTG
>NW_004955978.1:2237-12277 GCF_000276665.1 Chinchilla lanigera
AACATTCAACAAATTTAAAAGGATTAAAGTCATGCAGAGGGTATTCTCTGATCACAATGGAACCAGACTAGCACTCAATAATAGAAAGATAGGAAATCTTCAAATAATTGGAAAGTAAATGACACCCTTTTTAAATATTTCATGAGCCAAAAGAAAAAGGTCTCAAGACAAATTTTCAGGATGCACTGAACTGAATGAAAATGGAAACACAATGTATCAAGACCTGTGGGACTCCAGAGAGCACGACTGAAAGGAAAGTACCCTGAAGGTACTCCATCTCCTCTGCAAGGAAAATGTATAGCATCAGTACTTAAATTAGAAAAGAAAAAGGGTTTAAAACAGATAATTTAGCTTCGAACGCAAGAACATTGAAAGAAGGAGAAAAAAAAAGACCAACATAAGCAGAAAAAATTACAAAACAAAGAACAGAACTCAATAAAGTTGAAAACAACAACTACAAAATAGGAAGGCAAATCAATAAAACAGAGAGCTGGTTCTTTGAAAAGTTCAATAAAATTGACAAGTTTCCAGCAAGACCAGCGAAGTAAAAGGAGATACAAATATCAAGAATGAAATAGCTATCACTAGAGACCATAAATATACCAAGAAGATAATCAGGAAATATGACAAATAACCCTACAAACACAAATTTCACAACTTCCATGAGAAGAAACAATTCCTATACCAACATAAACTACAGTTTACCCAGGATGAAGCATGTAATTTTAATAGCTCCACGGCTGCTAAGAAAAATTTTATAACTCCCAGAAAGAAAATCTGCAGCTCCAGATGGTTTCACTGGAGAATTCCATGAAATGTTTAAAGACAAATTAATACCAGTTCTACTCAATCTTTTCCAGAAAATAGATGAGAGAACATTTCCTGTACGATTTTATGAAGTTAGTTTACCCTGATGCCAAAGACAAACCATGCAAAAAATAAAAATGCAGACCCACGTTCACCATGATTGTGGATTTAAAGATCATTACCAAAATATTAGCAAAAAGAATTCAGCAATATGCAGAGAATCATACACTACGACCAAGTGAGGTTTATTTCACAGAAGCGGGACTGAATCAGTATTCAAAAAGCAATCAACATAATCATTGTATTAACAGACTAGAGAAGAAGAATCACATGATTATATAAAGCAAAGCAAGCATTTGACAAAATTCAACATCTATCATGGTATAAAATTATCAGGAAGTACATTTACACACAGAGACACAAACACTGCCCCTAAAAAATACTGCTAATGTTATGTAGTCTGACTCTTTACATAGTCTAAATATATGAGTCACCACGCCCAGCTTGAGTTTCAAATTTGAAAAGGTGGTCTTTACTATGAAAGACACTATTTGACATATTAACCAATGAATAGGGATAAACCTCTCTCGGGAACAGTGCAGTTCCTAGTCCCAGGTGTAGTGGTTTACTAGGTAGAGAGGGACCGGCACAAAATGGATAGGGGAGCAAAGTCGCTACCAAGTAGGACTGTAGAAAGGAAACAGATGCCCCTTGAGCCCCTCCTTCAAACACAGATAGTGCAGATACCATAGCCACCTTTATTTGCATTGACTTCTTTTATTTTTTTAATTTTATTTAATTTAACTTTATTTTGTCCTTTTGAGACAGGGTCTCAATATGCAGTTCAAGCTGGTCTTGAGCTCACTTTGTAGCCTAGGATGGTCTCAAACTTGCAATGATCCTCCTGCCTCAGCCTCCTGAGTGCTGGGATTACAGGCGTGTGCCACCACACCCAGCAGTATTGACTTCTTTTAAAAATAAACAAAACAGAACTACAAGTGCAAGATTTTATCAAGTCAATCACATATAAGTTGATTGCGTCAATTTGAGACTTTTAGTTAACAGAAGCTTAACTAAATTGGCTCAGCAATTAGCCACCCTAGGGTGCGGAGGACCTGGATAGTACAAAGGGGAAATGAGGAAGGATGTATCTGCTTCTGGTTCTTCAGAGGAGCTCCTGTCTTTGCCTTCACCTTGGAAGCTGTCTCCTCGCTCCCAGCACAAACTCTTCAGCTTCCAGGGCAGATCCTTCCACCTCCAGCTATGGACTTGCACGGGACACTGCAGCGAGCTCCAGACCTTGAGCTGAATCCTTAGGTCTCCAGTGTGCAGACACCCTCTGTACTCTTCCTGATCAGACTCTGTGAGTGGCCATTGTAAGCCAATCTTGGAAATTCTTATACATTTGCATTTCTTGTATTATATCTGTTTCTCTAGTAAAACCCTGACTGATACACTAAGGGCTATCATTTCTCATGGTACGATGTTTCCAAATCTTTCTCTATTTTATGTAAGTCTGTACTAGTACACATTTTCTTTTGATATTTATTTATTTATTGTACTAGCCATTGAACCTAGGGTCTTTGCACTGAGATATATCCCCAGAACTTTTTTGAGATATGGTCTGGCTAAGTCCCTAAATTGCCCAAGCTGGGCTTGAATTTGTGATCCTCCTGCCTCAGCCTCCCAGAGTACTGGGATTACAGGCATGCACCATGTCATCCAGCAAGCTTCTTTTTGTACTGGGGGCACCCCCAATTTCTAAAGCAGTGGTGCCTGGTATATAGTAAGCACTAAAGAAATATTTATTGCCTGAAAGAATAAAATCATACATATATATTCAGGATTTTTAAAATAAGGATTTCAATTCTCTTTTCTACTTATACTTTTCACTTAAAAATATTACAAAAACACCGTTCTATGTCAGTATGTATACAGAAGGATAAACTCACCTCATAACACAAGCTATCATATTACTGTATGTCTGAACCACAATTTATCAAACAACTTCCATATTGATAAATACTTATATCATTTCCAGTGTTTGTTGTTTTGGAGGCTGAGGGGTTATGAATAGTGTTTTAAAGAACTCTCTTTTACACATATTCTTGCATCCTTGGATGATTTTGGTTTTGTTTTTTGTTTGAGACAGGGTCTCACTGTGTAGTTCAGGCTGGTTTTGAACTTACTGTGTAGTTCAGGCTGGTCTTGAACTCACAGCGATTCTCCTGCCTCAGTCGCCTAAGTGCTACCATGCCTGGCTTAGATAAATGTTTTCATAGACTGTTCCAAGAAGTAGAATTGCTGTTGTAGTCATAGTTGCTTTTAAAGAGATACGGCACACTAGGAGAATATGCAAGGGCTTCACTTGGGAAGATCTGAGCACGATTCACCTTTGCCATGGACTTGCTCTGTGGCATTCAGAGCCTCTTCCAGACTCAGTATCCTGGCAAAAATTCACCTGCCATCTATACATTCATATGAGATGGCTAGTATGTATCTCCTAGAATATAAGGTTCTGTACAAAAAGACAAATTACAATCAAGCAATGTGACATAGAAGTTGAGAGTATGGGTGGTATATCAGTACTCCTTAAGTGCTGTACTGTTTTGTCATATTTGTAACGCAGTGACAGTAATAGTATCCACCCTGTTGAGGACCAGTCTACCTCATTTTTTGAGAAGAATCATTTTGTAATTAAATTGTGATTAGGGCTTGTCCAAGGCCTAGTATCTTGCCACACAGACCAGCTATGGTATGTGGGAATGTAATTCCCCGTACCTCCCCTGACAGTTGAGGCCTCAATGATCCCATGATGCTGTGATGCCCCAAGGCAAGACTGCATCAGCTGCAGACATCTGGGTTCCTTGAGAACCAAGTAGTCATGGTTTTTTTTTTTTTTGTCTTTTTGAGACAGGGTCTTGCTATGCAGTTCAGGCTGGCCTGGAGCTCACTTTGTAGCCCAGGCTGGCTTCGAACTCACAACGATCCTCCTGCCTCACAGGCGTGTGCCACCATGCCCAGCCAAGTAGTAATTTAAAAAAAGGTTTCATCTGGGGAAAGGACAACTTCTCATTAACCTGCCATCTCTCCCCACTTCCTCATCAACATAAGATCCTCATTAGTTTAAGATCATCGCGGCCCTCTGAGTCCTCGGGTAATGCCCTCACCATATTCCTCAAAGGAAATGTCATCAGTAAATACCAAGGTTTGGGCTGCCTCATGGCCTTTTGTTCCCCACGAACAACTGGCCATCCCAGATCAGCGTTGCATCTCCATTTTGTCACTCGTTCTTTCTTTTGGCCGTTCACTGTAAAACCTTGCAGGAGTTTGGGGTCCACTGCAGGGGTCCCTGATACCACCCCACAGAGTTGTGAGAGTTACATAAATTCATGTGGGAAAATATTCAGTACTGAGTATCACATAGTAAATAATGTGTAAGTATTATTATTTTTTTATTACCTGTATTACTGCCATTGTGATTCAGTTGGAACCGTAAAACATTTCTTCATGAAAAGAAGAGTTAACTAAATATTTCTTGGCATTTTTTTTAAATAGTCCTCATGTGTTCACAAAAATTTCTCTCACACGAGATGTTTGTCCTTGACCTAATCTTTTTCACCCATCGTTAAATCTGTCATCAATTTCAGTTGTCTCATGTGTCACATAGAATGTTACGTATATGTCTGCTCTCCCTTCAAGATACGGCCCTCAAAACCTGCACTGAAAAAGAGAAAACCCTAACGTTGCTCCATGGTTTCTAAGAAATAAACACAATGACAGAGTGCTTATTTTAAAAAGGGAAAGGGAAAATAAAGAAAAGGCCACCCGTGTGTTGTACTGCCACACACCGCCCTTAGGAGCTGCTAGTGATGACTCACGGCTGCTTCACCTTAGCATTCAGATGGCGAATGCTCGTAGGACACAGCTCGGCCCTGCTCCAAGCTTTCTGCAGAATCCTCACTGAGCCCCGCTGCGCCAGCGAAACAGAGCTGCTACACTGAACACAGTGAATCTGCTAGCTTGGTACATGGTGGATGATGTGAGGTTTCCTAGGAACACAGAGGGACACAAGGGCCATGGCGCTGGGGGAAGACAAGGTTATTTATAATGTGATAAACGGACATGGGTGCATGATTCCATTTACTATGCGTTCACTAGCTTTGAAATTGTGTACTTTTCTCTTTCTCCCTCCTCCCCCCTTCTCTCTCCCAAGAACCCATCCATTTGTTCATTCTCCGAAGTCCACTGTGTGTGTGTGTGTGTGTGTGGAGCAAACCCAAAGCCCTATGAGTGCTGTGCCATTGAGCTACACCTCCAACCCTCCAATTCATTTTGGAGCCAGGGAACACCTCTACAGAGGTCATAACGGAGTAGCCATGAGCACCCTCCCATGTTACTGATATAGTTACCTTTGGACCAGGCATGGTGGCCCACACCTGCAATCCAGCTCCTCAGGAGACTGATGAGGAAGAGGGTAGTTTTGTGGCCATCCTATAGTTTTGCGGAAACTTAGGGAGATCCTATCTCAAAATAAAAACTAAAAAAGGGGTGAGGTGATAGCTCAGTGGTACAGCACCTCTGGGTTTGATTCCTAGTATTGAATTTTAAAATTACCTTTGTCAAACCAAAGATTCTGTAAACTCCATAGGACGAAACCTTTCAGATCAAAGCTTGTTCATTCAGATGGTACTAGTTAAAACCCAGAATGCCAGTAAGGATACAGAGGTAGGTATCTTAAGAAAACTCCCAAGGTAATTAGACCTATTACCAATATACATTTAACAGGCTCATTTCATTGATAATTCAAAAAAGATTTGCAGCCTGGCACAGTGGTATACTTCCTATAATCCCAGCTACTTCGAAGGCTGAGGCAGAAGGATCTGAAGCTTGAGGTGAGCCTGGGTGTTCTTAGTGTGACCCTATTTCAAAATTAAAAATAAAAAGGATGGGATAGAAGAATACAGCTCAGTGCTAGAGAACCCTTGCACCAAGTCCCCAGTACTGCACATGTTATCACCTTTCCAATAGTACAGCTCCTAATATGGAAAACCTAGGTTTTTGAAAACTTGAAATTGAGGATCTTAAGACTAAAGTTTTGAGGGTTAAATTTTTAGCTGTCATTAAATTTTAAAGCAGTGAACTGGCCCAGCTAAATGTCAGACTGGTACTTCGGGCTTGCCTGCTACCTTTGCCGGCCTGTGTTTCCAAGTGTCTCTGGCTACTTTCCTCCTTGAAGTCCTCCTGTTGTCCCCAAGTCTGTGGACTCTGCTGAGGGGCCAAGTAATCACT
Organism: Chinchilla lanigera; assembly: GCF_000276665.1. Classification (NCBI taxonomy): domain Eukaryota; kingdom Metazoa; phylum Chordata; class Mammalia; order Rodentia; family Chinchillidae; genus Chinchilla; species Chinchilla lanigera. Next base: position 8,337 of record NW_004955978.1, read on the forward strand.
TAGAAACTTTCACAGCAGTTGCTGGGATGTTTTCGGCAGAAATTTCAGCAGTAACAATATACAGCTCTGCCTGTCCTGAAGAAGGCCACTCTTCTTTTGATGAATGCCATTCCTCCAACTTCAGCTCTGTGATCTGGGAGGATATGGGGGGTGCTAACCATGGCATGGTAACTGGTCTCCAATTCACCGGGCCAAACAGAACACTCTGGGGCTCTCCTAACTGGAGCATGCAGGGAAAACAACTTTCCTTTCTGCTCAGGAAACCATAAACATATAAGCAGGAAAGCCTGGCATGGTGTTGTAGACCTATAATCCCAGCAACCTAGCAGGATGAGGCAGGAAAGCACGAGATCAAACCCAGCTAAGGCAACTTTGTGAATCAGCAAGACCCCATCTCAAAATTCAAAAATTTTAAAAAGGGATGCAGCTCAGTGCAAAGGCCCTGGGTTCAATCTCTGATAACTGAAAAAAAGAAAGAGAGAGAGAGAGAAAGAAAGGAAGGAAGGAAGAAAAAGAACTGCAAAGAAAAAATGATGTAAGCATGGGCTGCATAAAACATGGCAAGGAGGTGCAAGGACTCAGCCCTCAAAGGGAAGGGAAACAGAGTCAGTCAGTCTTGGCTGCTTCTAAATTTCCTAAGAACAGATCAAATCACCCATTCTAGGCTTTGATGATGTGGATCAGTGAATTTCCTTCCTGCTGGGCAGGATGAAGATGCCTGTAGTCCCAGCACTCTGGGAGGCTGAGGCAGGAGGGTTGCAAGTCCGATCCCAGTCTGGACAACTTAGCAACTTAGTGAGACCTTGTCTCAAAACAAAAAATAAAAAAAAGGACTGGGGATATAACACAATGTGACAGCTTTGGTTCAATCTGTAGTGCCACAGAAAGAAACAAGGAAAGAAAGGAAGGAAGGAAAAAAGGAAGGAAGGAAGGAAAGAGAGAAGGAAAGAAAGGAGGAAGGAAGGAAGAAAGGAAGCTTCTTTCTTTTGTTTTAGCTACTTGAAACTGGGTTTCTGCTACATAACAACCCACTAGCAGTGACCCACTAGCACTGGCTGCTTCTGTTGTTCTGCGGAAGATACAGATTCTTCATGATTCTTTTTTGTCCTGATCATCAGTGGAAACAGAGGGCAAACTAAAGAATGCTGATGGCAAAAAGACTTCTCTATCAGTTTCATAATTGCAAAGGCCAAACATATGCATTGACAGTGTGGCAGGGAAACGTCTCAGATGTCTGTACATATATAAATACATATAATCGTAGTATTTCATAGAAAATTGGATCAGACCATGCATACGGATCCTATTGAACTTGCATTTTCCACTTAATGTTTTGGACACTGGGATTTATGAATTTATACAAATCTACCTGGTGCTCGGTGGTGTTTTAAATGTGTATTTTATCTCCACAGTGCATCTTCCTAAAAGACTGTCATGGGTAATACTGTCATTAGAATGTGCATAACTAAATTGATAGAATTCTTATCTAGGGTCCAGAGATATTTGCTACTGATTTTTTGGGTGCAAATGGGTTGTGACAATAGTTGAATGGCTTGTTTTTCATTTACATGGTATAAATCATGTCAGGCTACTGGCAGTCTTTCAGGTGCTCTTCCCATTCAGGGTCAAACCACAAAGAGCTATCAGACATGTGGCTGTCAGTCTGTGAGGTAAAATAACATTCTGTGATGTGGACCATACAGGTACAGAGAAAATGGAAAAACCTGCTCAGCTTGGATTCAGCTTTAGCATCAAGGGCTAAGAAAATAATAACAAGAACATACACAATAGCAGCATCTGTCAAGCACCCAAGCGGTACCAAGGATTTTACCTAAGCACTTAGCAGGAATCTCATTGTTTAATGCTCACAATACCCTAATATTATTACTATTTGGTATATTTAGTGATACTTAGCCAGGCGTGGTGGCACTTGCCTGTAATCCCAGCACTCTGGAGGCTGAGGCAGGAGGATCCTTGTGAGTTCAAGACCAGCCTGGGCTACAAAGTGAGCTCAAGGCCAGACTGAACTGCATAGCAAGACCCTGTCTCAAAAAGACCAAAAAATAAAGGAAAGAAAAATAATATTTGTAGCAGTATTTGGTAGTAGTATTTAGTAGTAATTATTCAATGCTCTTGCGTGAGGCAGACAGCTAAGAAGTGGCAGTGCTGGCATTTGAACTTGGGCTAAATACTCTGCAGGTCATACCCCTCAGCACCATTTTATTCTGGTCTCCATTTTGCCCATTTGAGACATTTATCTACCCTGACCCCAACCTGAGACTCAGATTTTGAAATGTGTAAGTGTTTACTAAATGTATAAATATTTATTGTTGGGTAGGGTTTGTGAAAATTTTACTAAAACCTTTGTTCTTTTGAACATAATTTAGAGGGAATATTATAATATCCTCTTAGTTGGTAGGACCTAGTGCCAATAAAAGTTAAAAGAGTTATGTTTTGATTTTGCAGCACTTTGAGGTTGAACCCAGGGGCTTCATAAACCATATTCCCAGTCTTTTTTTTTTTTTTTTTTTTGGACAGGGTCTCACTCTGCAGTTCAGGCTGGCCTTGAACCTAAGGTGATCCTCCTGCCTCAGCCTCCTGAGTGCTGGGAGTACAGGTGTGTGCCACCACACCCAGTTAAGGAGCACTTAATATTTCTCTCTATATTTTTGGGGTTTTTTTTTTGTTGTTTTGTTTTTTGTGGTACTGGGGATTGAACCCAGGGCCTTGTGCAGGCAAGGCAAGAACTCTACCACTGAGCCACATCCCCAGCCTTGAACTGCTTCTTAAACATAAACTCAAGTTAAAATTTTTAAAGGATGCAATCCCAGACACATGGTAACTGCACTCAACACAGCTTTAAGGAACCAGATTCTTTCCATCTTGCTGCACCATTGTCCTCAGATGGAACACATGTCATCTATGTTCCAGGCAGGACAGAGAAGAAAAAAGGATTCTGATGTCTGTGTTATCAGATGGTGTAGTGGCCAGTGGTCCATTCCAGGCTCTTACCCCATTCAAAGAATTTGATGGTACAACTAACGGAGGTAAAAGTTCCAAGTTTACTGAAGGTAAAACAAGAAATGAAGTAGCAGTGAAACAGAAGTGAAAACAAGAGAGAAAGAGGAAGTAGAGGTGAAAAGGAGAGAGAAAATATGCCCTGCATGCAGAACAGGTCACTCCAGGAGTAAAAGGACAGTAACAATGAGGGCAATGGCCACCATATTTTACATCCTTTTTCTGATGTCAGATCCAGGCCTTAGAAGCTGTTTTACACATATGATTCCACTGTGATTTGACAGCTCTCCATGATTGATAGGTCACACTTTATTGTCCAGCCTCTTTGCCATGCCCTAATCTCCTGTCTCATCAAAATAAAGTGAAGGAATGGATACAAGTTACAATAATACCCCAGTTCACCAACATTTCTGTTTGCAAACAATTCAGCCATCTTCCCCACACAAACACAAATGCAGCCATCTTCCTCAAAACTATGAAACAAAGTTTGTAAGTGGAGGCACTACTGTATTATTTAAGTGCATTGCAACTGAACTGGTAAAACACTGCTGGGGTGTCAGCTGGGCAGTGATGGTGAACCTTTTAGAGCTTTCAATGACACAAATAATCCACTTCAGCACGTGTGCCATAGGCTCACCACTACTGTGCTAGGGTATTATGAGAATAGGTTATCCGAATATATGATGTCAGAGGATAAAACTACAACTTCACTTAAAGATCTTAATTTGTAGGAGAAAATTTTAAAATTATAGCTTCATAAGTGGGCCATCAGACTCAGCCAGTCTTGACTAAACTATGGAGCTGCAACTCAGAGATAATTTGACTTAGCTGTATCTGACCAGCTGCACAATGGTTCGCACACATATCCTGTTTTGCTAGCCTGTTTCAAGGACTATCCACCTAGATAAGCCAGCCCTGTCAAG
>NW_004955979.1:0-754 GCF_000276665.1 Chinchilla lanigera
GGAGAGAGAAAAGAAATAACAGGTTGCAGAGGGCTAGGGAGGCTCGGCAGGCTGGTGGATGCACTGCTGGAAAGTGGTGGGAAAGGTGGAGCGCGGCGTTAGCCTGCAGTGGCGGGCTGGATGCTGGACCTCACCGCTTGGAGGAGACCGGGCTTTGTCTCCCTCGCGGTTTCAGCGCAGCAGTCCCTGGTCAGCTGGCTCCAAGGCAGAAAACTCAGTGGGGCGAGCGCGGGGCCACAAAGCTGCTCCCTGCATGGTGGTTGCGGGGAAGAACGCTGGAGAGAGGCGACCCTCCCAGCCCCCCAGAGGCTTGACTGTGGGTCGATCCTCCGTGCAGTAGGGAGGTCCCCTCACCTCTCCAGGAGCCCTTAGTCCAGTCAGATGGATGGTGAGGATGAACAGGGACAGGCCATTCCTCCCGACCGGAAGGGCCGCCTCACCGCAGGAGCCCGCAGTTCCACCTCCGGTGTGCAAAAACGGCGCGAGGGCCTGGCCGTCAGCGCAGCTCTACCTGGCGGAGTCTGTCACGGCTAACACGGGCCAGGGAAGCAACCCAGGAGCTGTGACGGGATGAACTGGTAAACAGAAGGGGCCCGTGGCAGGCTGGAATGCTGCTGAGCTTTAGTGGGGAAGCGCTTGATGTACTCAGGATCAAGGCGACAGAGTCCAGTGGTGATTGCCAGTGTTCCTGGCCACAGGAGAATGAGAAGTCCTTTGCTCTTTTTTTTTAAAGAGTAAAAGAAGGATAACAATA
>NW_004955979.1:4679-5841 GCF_000276665.1 Chinchilla lanigera
AGTACCTTCACACTAAGTTCCATCCCCAGTTCTTTTTTACTTTTTATTTTGAGATATGATCTCAATAAGAACAGTAGCTAAATTGCCTAAGCTGGACTTAAACTTTCTTTCTTTTTTTTTTTTTGAGACAGGGTCTTGCTATGCAGTTCAGGCTGGCCTTGAGCTCACTTTGTAGCCCAGGTGGGTCTTGAACTTGTAACAATCCTCCTGCACCCGGCTTTTTTTTTTTTCCTTAAACTTTCAATCCTCCTGCCTCAGCCTCTTAGTGTGCTGGGATTACACCACACCACACCTGGTTCAACTTCTTTATTTTACTTGGCTCCTTGATATGGAATCAAAGGTCCTGCACAAACCTAGGCAATCACTCTGCCTGTGAGCTATACGCCAGCTCCATCCTAACCATTTCTAAGCACACAGTTCAGGGATTTTCAGTAGGTTGGACAACCATTACAACAGCCCATCTCCAGAACTTTTTCTTTTCTTTTTTGTTTTTGTCTTTTGAGACAGGGTCTCTCTGTGCAGTTCAGGTTGGCCTTGAGCTCACTTTGTAGCCCAGGCTGGTCTCAAACTCGCAGTGATCCTCCTGTCTCAGCCTCCCAAGTGCAGGGATTACAGGCATGTGCCACCACGCCTGGCTCAGAACTTTTCCATCTTGCATAACTGAAGTTCTCTACCCATTAAAAAAGAAAAAAGAGTGGCCCAGCATGGTGGCACACACCTGTAATCCCAGCACTAGGGAGGGTGAGGAAGAAGGATCACGAGTGAGAGGCCAGCCTGGGCTACACACTGAATTGAAATATACAGCAAGACCTTGTCTGAAATAAAGACAAAAAAGGGACTGGGGATATAGCTCAGTGGCACTGAGGCTGCCTGGCAAGTGTGAGGTCCTCAGTTCGACTCCTGATACCAAAATAAGACAAAAAGAGAAAAGGATTCTCTCCTTGCTCCCTGCCTCATGCGGGGAGGGAGCCATGCGGCCGAGAGTGCTGTGGCGCACCAGCCTTCAGGCCAGCTGCCGCTGCTCAATTGAGATCTATCATGACACACAGAAACAATGACACAATTGGCCCACCACACACCGGCTGCAGATGCCCACCTAAGGATGTGTGTGAATCATTCGAACTTGGAAAAACCCCTGGGAATACATGCTATACAACGGGCC
>NW_004955979.1:7672-9497 GCF_000276665.1 Chinchilla lanigera
AAAAAAAAAAAAAAAAAAAAAGAAATGTTGTTAATAAGCACAAGTCGTGGTCTTTGGTCCTCATCTATCCACTATAAATCGAGGTTCCCACTGTACCATTTTAGGTTTGATTAATGTGCTATAGTGGTTCACAGAGCTCAGGGCAGCACTTTACACAGATTTACTCTCTTACCACAAAGGATACTACAAAGGATACAGAGAGACAGCCAATGGAAGGGATGCATGGGGTAAGTTATGGGAGAGGAGATAGAGAGGGCCCATGCCCTTTGGGTGCGTTAGTGTCTAGGAGCTGCTGCTCTCGTGTTCAGCTATCAGCTCATTTGAAGCTGGGCTTGGTGGTGCGCACCTGTAATCCCAACACTCTGGTAGGCTGAAGCAGGGGGATCACAAATTCAGGCCCAACCCGAGCAATTCAGTGACTTAGTGACACCTTGTTTTAAAATAAAAACCAAAAAGGGCTGGGGATGTAACACAGTGGGAAGGGTCTAGTTTTGATCTCCAGTACTTTTTGCTTCAGTATTTCAGCAAAAATACAATACAGTACTTAAAAAATTTGTAACAGATGACCGGGGCTGGTGGTGCATGCCTGTAATCCCAGCCCTCGGGAGGCTGAGGCGGGCGAATCATTGTGTGTTCAAGACTAGCTTTTGCTACAAAATGAGCTCAAGGCCAGTCTGAACTGCATAGTGAAACCCTGTCTCAAAAAATAAAAAACAAAACAAAACAAAAAATTTGAACACAAGATTCTGTTAGCATTCTGTCACCTGGGAAATTGCAAGAGTTCTAGGAATTCTGTGTCTGAGTTCAATTCTGGCCACGGATTGAACCCAGGGTCTTATACATGCTGGAAAAGTGATTTATCATTGAAATATATCCCACCCTCATAAAAATTATTATTATTATTTTTTCTTTCTTTTTCTTTCTTTCTTTCTTTCTTTCTTTCTTTCTTTCTTTCTTTCTTTCTTTCTTTCTTTTCTTTCTTTCTAGGCACAATCTCACTATGTAGTTGAGTCTGGCCTTGAACTCACTATGTAGCCCAGGCTGGCCTCAAACTCATGGAGATCATCCTGCCTCTGCCTCTCAAGTGCTGGGATTACGGGTGTGTGCCACACTCCTGTCAATCATCAGTATTTCTGCATGCTGCTTTTCTTCCCCAGAGCCTTCAGTCCTACTTGGAGCACTGCCTGGTATCTTTTTAATTGCCAGATATCCTTGCCACTTTACATCCTGGTTAGTTTCATTAATTGGAACCTTGAGTGAATGAGATGTCCCAGTGGACCTTGTCACTTCTAACTGAGAACACTTGCTCCATATCACTGAATGCTGGCGCTTTTCCTTCACTTGAGTGCCATAGTCACAGGAAACCTGAGAGACACTGGGAGATGAGCTCAGTGAAGCACAAAATTCAACGAATATCCTTAGTGAAATCATCTTCCAAATTAAAGATATCAACACTATTCTTTCATCAGTGTGTGTATTAGTCGATTTTCCAATGCTGGGTAGAATACCTGATGTGCATACTACAGGAGGAAAGGTTTATTTTGGCTCACAGTTTCCAACCATAGTCTGCCAGGGCCAAAGCAGGAACATGGCGGCAGGCCAGGGCACAGGAGGCTGCTCACCTGGGGCAGCCAGGATGCAGAGAGAAGAAGGGCCCGGGCAGCAGGTACACCCCTCATGGTCACTCCCTCAAGCACCCCACTTACTTCTTTCCCCTGGGCCCCACCTCTTAACAGTCCCTTCAAGGAGGCATGCATCAGTGCACCAACCTCATAGCCAATCAGCTTCCCAAGCTGCTTCTCCCGATTGAGTTGACAGTCAAGAT
>NW_004955979.1:12727-13603 GCF_000276665.1 Chinchilla lanigera
CACGCCTGTAATCCCAGCACTCAGGAGGCTGAGGCAGGAGGATTGTTGCGAGTTCAAGGCCAGCCTGGGCTACATAGTGAGTTCAAGCCCAGTTCGAACTGCATCTTGAGATTCTGTCTCAAAAAATAAAAACAAAAAACAAAACAAAACTACCCAATGTGAGCCGGGATATAGCTCAGTGGCACAGCACCTTCCTGGCAAGCGCAAGGTCCTAAGTTTGATTCCCAGTACCAAAAAAACGAAACAAAACAAAAAAACCTACAGAATGTGTTTATCTATGTGCAACAGTAAGTAGGGAGACAGGAGGGGAGTGTTCCTGTAGCTCCAGTTGTACTGTCTATATCGTCACCATTCTGAGAGGTGGAGGCAGGAGGATGGTAAGTTTGAGCCCAGCCTGGGCAAATTAGTGAGCCCTTGTCCCTAAAGGGTGGGAATGCAGTTCAGGGTAGAGGGCCTGGGTTCAATCCCCACTACCCACCCCACAAAAAAATATATATATATATATTGAGGCAAGATAGGAGAAATAAAATAGAAAGGAAACAAAGAAAATCACAATTTAAAAATGATATTTTACTACTGGCACAAACTACTGGATCAGTGGGACAGAACAGAGAACACAGAAGCAACCTCAGGCCCATTCAACCATTCTATCTATGCCAGGTGTGGCGGCACACGCCTGTAATCCTAGCACCTCGGAGGCTGAGGCAGGAGGATCGTTGCAAGAGTTTGAGGCCAGCCTGGGCTACAAAGTGAGTTTAAGACCAGCCTGAACTACATAGCCAGATCCTGTCTCAAAAAGACAAACAAAACAAAACAAAACTATCCTATCTTTGACAAAGTGTCCAAAAACATACACTGGAGGAAAGATAGTCTCTT
>NW_004955980.1:0-1190 GCF_000276665.1 Chinchilla lanigera
GGCCGTGTCCTCTCCCTTTTCCGGGTCAGCCACACTGGGCTCCCTTCCTCCTTGGCTCTTTGACTACTCTCTGACTTCATCCAACCCTTCACTTTTTTAAAATCGGATTTCACTGATACATTTTAGATATACATGATCACGTTCATCATAGAGAATTTGCACCTATATGTGATCTGTGCTATAACTTGGGGTTTTTTTCCCCGTTTCCCTACCCTGCCCATTCGCAACACTTTTGTTGTTGTTGTTTAGAGACAGGGTCTCCGGCTGGGGATATAGCTTAGAGGCACAAGCGCCTGCCTGGCAAGCACAAGGTCCTGAGTTTCATCCCCAGTGTCCCCCACAAAACAAGAATGAGACAGGGTCTCGCTATACAGTTCAGGCTGGCCTTGAACTCATTTTGTAGCCTAGGCTGCTCTTGAACCCACAAGGATGCTCCTGTCTCAGCCTCCCAAGTGCAGGGATTGCAGGCGTGCGCCACCATACCCGGCCTCCCTTCACTTTTATCTGGAAAATTTCACCAATACACAAAAGGAGAAGTGTGTAGTGAAAAAAAAAATGTGTACTGCCTAGCAAGGGCAAGCTCCTGAGTTTGATTCCCAGCACCAAATAAATAAATACATGAAGAAGTGTATAGTGAGCCTCCATGTAACTAGTTACCTCACAGCCAGTCTTGTTTCATTTATTCTGATTATTTTAAAGCAAGTCCCAGATATCAGGTCATTTCAAGAGTAAATATTTCTGACTGTATCGCTGAAAGATAAAGATGCTTCTTGAACATAATTACAGTACTGTTATCACAATAACCTTCACCCTCTACCCGGCTAGTGTATGTAAGGTCCCCTGTCATGTGGGAGGTCATTTTTTGTTGTTTATTCAAATAAGGATCCCAGTGTGGTGGCGCACACATGTAATCACACCACTGTGGAGGCTGAGGCAGGAGGATCTCTTCGAGTGATCAAGGCCAGCCTGGGCTACATAGAGAGTCCAAAGCCTGCCTCAATTACATAATGAAACCCTGTCTCAAACAAAATCAAACAAAAAAATTCAGGATGCAAATAATGTCCACACTCGCCAAAAGATTGGGATGTTCCATGTCACTTTTAATCCATAGATGCCTGCTGCTTCTTTTTCTCCTTACAGTTTATGTCCCTGTGTTGTCATCAAACACATTCTTCTGCCACGTTTACGGT
>NW_004955980.1:2427-4154 GCF_000276665.1 Chinchilla lanigera
ATCAGGTAGCGTTAGATTGTCGTAGGCAACGCTATGTGATTCTCATAGGTGAACCCTACTGTGAACCGTGGATGCAAAGGATCTCATGTGTGCTCCCCTTCTGAGACTCTGATGCCTGAGGATCTTACTCAGAGATGCGGCAGTGATACTAGCACTGAGGACCCACTGTAAACACATATGAACATGACCGAGTCGGGTGTGGTGGTGCACGCCTGAAATCCCAGCACTCGGCAGGCTGAGGCAGGAGGATCATTGCAAGTTCGAGACCAGGCTAGAGTACAAAGTGAGCTCAAGGTCAGCATGAACTGTACGGCGAGACCCTGTCTCATAAAAGACAAAAAAAAAAACAAAAAAAAAAAAACAAAGAAACATGACCGAAGAGGTGTGAATTCAGCGATCAGCATAAATCAGTTGCAAGCAGACTCATCAAAGTCCCGTCAATCAGTGGACTTGACAGCTAAGCTGCATTTGGTGGCAGGCAGGCTTCATCATGGCAAGTGATTTGATGTACTTCAGTTGTAGAGCTGCCCAGTGCCAGGTTCTAACGCAGAATCTTGACGTTTACTTTGGTCTGCACGTGGCCTGCCCATTGTTTTCTTTACCAGTTCTTCCCGTGCCTCTTTCCTTCACTGGGCACCTTTACTAAGCCCTCAAGCTAACGCCTTGCTAAAATGGGTAAAAAACAAACATGACCAGAGAGCTTTTCGGAAAATGGGGCATGATCCGATGATGAGGCAGCAGAAGACTCTGACTGCCAACAGAAAAGAAACCTCCATTTAAAAGAAAATACCGGGGCTGGAGATTTAGCTCAGTGGCACAGCGCCTCCCTGGCAAGCGCAAGGTCATGAGTTCGATTCCTGGTACCGGGGAAAAAAAAAAAGAAAAGAAAATACCACTGGGTGCAGTGGCGCACGCTTGTAATCCCAGCACTCGGGAGGCTGAGGCAGGAGGATCGTTGTGAGTTCAAGACCAGCCTGGGCTACAAAATAAACTCAAAGCCAGCCTGAACTGCCTAGGAGACCGGGTCTCAAAAAGACAAAAACGAAAAGAAAATAAAATACCAAGAGTCCTACTTACACATTGAGTTCGTTGCAGTAGGTGGTTTGCATTCTCCAAGCCCACTTTTTATGTATATCTGCCAGTTGGCTACCCAGTGAGGCCATGAAACCTTCAAAACTGTTTCACCCCCTGGAAACCCAGCACCATGCATTAAAGAATAAATTTTTGGGGTTGTTCAAAAAAACAAAAAGTGAATGCAAAGAACAGAAGCAGTTATCAAAGGCCACCACCTCATCAAATGTGTCTTAGCTGCTACTTCATTGCTGAAGCTATGATGCCCTCTACTACTGGTGCAGACTCGATCCTGTTGCTAAAGCTGTTTGTCCTGAATATTTAGGAGAGGCTATAGTTCAAAGGGTGTCACATTTTCCTCTTTCAGCTCACACCACACCTTGAGGAACTGCTGAAGCAGAGGATACTGAGGCACAAGAGTTAGAGAAGGCGGCAAGTCACTGAGGTACCCAGTCCAGGGTGAGGACTTTACCCATGTGCACAGCAAGGCAGCGATGCTTGTTTTGGTGCAATGTACATATTTCCAGGAGGGTTTGCAAGAGGCTATGTTATGTGCGCTTTTGTTGCCAGCCACCATCACAGCTGCAAGCACGCTGTGTTGGTTTGGGGCTTATTGTGCAAGGTGAAACAATATATAATACAGGACACAGTTTATA
>NW_004955980.1:5238-6155 GCF_000276665.1 Chinchilla lanigera
CAAACCCGGGCGTGGTGCTGCCTGTAATCTTAGCACTCAGGAGGCTGAGGCAGGAGGATCTTTGGAGACCAGCCTGGTCTACAAAGTGAGCTCAAGGCCAGTCTGAACTGCATAGCGAGACCCTGTCTCAAAAACACAATCAATCAATAAACCACATTAAAATCATCCCTTTAACCCATGTCTGTTGGAGCAGCTCTTTCAGGAAATAGATGTGAAGCACTTGTGTGTTCTCTTATACACAGAAGTGAGATACCTTTCTAGCTTACTGTCCAGAGTATTTCGCTTGTTGACATACTCAACCTGTTCAGTAAACTCGTTCTGTCACTTCAGTAGAGAATGTCAACTATAGTTCACGTCAGCAGATAAAGTGGGTACTTTGAAAGCCGAACTGGAATTACAGGGACGAGTAAACCTTGGGGTCTGGGCATGTTTTGAATGTTCGCAGAGATTTTGAAAGAGACTGAGCCAGAGTCTTCTTTCTCCCAGTTGGTGCATGAGCACCTTTCTCAGCTCTCAGGAGAGTTTAAACATTACTTCCCAGCCAGAGAAGACCCCACACTGGAAAGGAATGAACCCGAGATGCATTTGTGAGTAAACCAGGTAGATAACCTTTGACTTTGTGCTAGAAAAGGATCGGCTTCTTTTTTCTTTTTTTTTTTTTTTTTAATGTCTTTTTGTCTTTTTGAGACAGGGTCTCGCTATGCAGTTCAGGCTGGCCTTAAGCTCACTTTGTAGCCCAGGCTGGCCTCAAACTCGCAAAGATCCTCCTCCCTCAGCCTCCCGAGTGCTGGAAGTACAGGCGTGCACTGCCACACCTGGCAGTCTAAGTTAATTAATGAGCAAAATTAAGGACAGACAATAGGAAACGGGGAGACGGATCTTCTGCAAACAGGAAGGAGACCGAGAGATGGAGGGGG
>NW_004955980.1:6270-7523 GCF_000276665.1 Chinchilla lanigera
CTTCTGCCGGATACAGTAGTGGCGCATGCCTGTAATCTCAGCACTCTGGAAGGCTAAGGCAGGAGGATCACAAGTTCAAGCCCAACCTGGGCAGCTGATCGACTCAGTGAAACCCTGTCTCAAAATAAAAAGTTACGAAGGCCTGGGGATGCGGCTCTGTGTGAAGGCCAGAGTTCTACAGGTGTGGTCTGCACCATGTAGAACCATCACAAGCTCAGCCTCCCTCACCCCGCTTTCTCCTTGCAGACTTCCTACACTTCTGACCCGTGAAATTCTTTGAAGGAAGCCAAGCACTGGGCTTTAAGTCTGCTTCCTGAACTTCAACTCCACCTTCATCGTGCTGTGGGGCAATCACATTACACAGGGTTTATCTTAATTCTACTACTAGAATGCCTTCTCCCATACAAAACCCCAATTCAGAGTAGCCAGTAAGCACTCGTGAGGCTGAGGCAGGAGGATTGTTCCAAGTTGAAGACCAGCCTGGGCTGCAAAGGGAGCTCAAGGCCAAGCCTGAACTGCACAGTGAGACCCTGTCTCAAAAAGAAAAATAAATAAATCCATAAATAATTCAGTGAAATGTATAAGAAATGTAAAATGATATAAAAGCCAGCAAAACATTAATGTGTTTAATTCACTGATGGAGCGCGTTTCCAAAACCAAGTGTTTTAAATGGATACTTACTGATGGAAGAGTAAGCATCTTGAAGGAGCCTAAGAGGAAAACAGGGAAGAAAAGAGATTTTTCATAATCTGAATATGATGCCACGACACAAATGTTACAAAACCACACTAATACTCTTATTTGAGACAGGGTCTCGCTATGCAGTTCAGGCTGGCCTTGTGCTCACTGTGTAGCATAGGCTGGTCTTGAACTCACAGCAGTCCTCCTGCTCTGCCTCCAGAGTGCTGGGGTTTCAGGTGTGCAACAACATGCCCGGTTTCGTAATACTCTTTTTTTTTTTTTTTAAATAGTTTTTGGAGCCAGGGTGTTACCATGTAGTCCAGGCTGGCCTCAAAATCACGGTGATCCTCCTGCCTCAGCCGCCCAAGTAGTAGGATTTCAAGCATGCACCACCACGCCTGGTCTTAATACTGCTTTAAATGTAGTTGGAATCCTAAAATTTTATTAAACCAAAACAATTTTATTACCAGAATACCCTGGATATAATTACATATCCTTGTGCCAAAGAATTAAGGATCAAGATTAAAAAGATATCAGTGAGTAAGCCCCCAAAAAAGTTCTCTTTACCGTTA
>NW_004955980.1:7623-8710 GCF_000276665.1 Chinchilla lanigera
ATTTTATTACCAGAATACCCTGGATATTATTACATATCCTTGTGCCAAAGAATTAAGGATCAAGATTAAAAAGATATCAGTGAGTAAGCCCCCAAAAAAGTTCTCTTCACCGTTACCATTTTTGTTGTCCTTGTTGCTTGTTGCTTTTTTAAGGCTATACACATTGGAAAGACAAATTTTGTAGCGCATACACAGGGAACCTGAGGTTTGGGGCTTTGGGGGAATGAGTCAGCTTTCTTGTTACTCAGGGACAGTACCCGACACCCACTGTTTAAAGGAGTACAGGTAAGAGCAAGGTCCTGAGTTCAATTCCCGGTACAAAAAAATAAATAAAAGTGGTATGATGAAGGAGGAGAGGTTTAATCTGGCTTACGGTTCAGGGGGTTCAATGCACAGCCAGGGGCTCCAAGGCAGGGACATCACAGAAGAAGGGCAGGGCAGAACAGAGCTGCTTAGGGCCTGGGGATTTAGCTCAGCAGCACAGAGGGTGCCTGGCAAGCACAAGGTTGTGAGTTCAATTCCTGGTACCAGAAGGAAAAAAAAACAAAAACACCTCTTCCTAAACCGTACCTAATTTGCAAATAAAGACAATAGCAAGTTTGTAATTCTACCTAACCTAATACGACCATGCAGAGACCACAAGAAATGCAACAATCTCTCCCTGAAGCCTCAAAAGTTCCTGCATTTTTCAAAGGTCTGGCTCAAAGTCTACTCTGAGGCTAAAGGCAAACTTAGCTGTGAACCCCTGTAGAAATGGAACACAAGCCAGGTAATCCCAAGGTACAAAGGCACAGGGTAAGCATTCACATTCCAAAAGAGAGGACCGGGGGCTGGGGATTTAGCTCAGCGGCAAAAAGTACCTGGCTGGCAAGCGCAGGGTCGTGAGTTCGGTTCCTGGTACTGGAGAAAAACGAAAAAAAAAAAAAAAAAAAAGAAAAAAAACAAAAGAGAGGACCAGGGACATAGAAAGAAAGCTGGTCCAAAGTAAGACCAAAGCCCAGCAGCACAAACATTAAGCCCTACAGCTCCATATTTGGTATCCAGAGCACATGGTAGTAAAACATGGGTCCTCAAGGGCTTGGGTGGC
>NW_004955980.1:8810-10975 GCF_000276665.1 Chinchilla lanigera
TCCAAAGTAAGACCAAAGCCCAGCAGCACAAACATTAAGCCCTACAGCTCCATATTTGGTATCCAGAGCACATGGTAGTAAAACATGGGTCCTCAAGGGCTTGGGTGGCGCCAGCCCTACAGCCTCTATCGGGTGGATGCCACTCGTGACTTGCAGCTTTCCTCAGCAGACATTCTACCTTCCAGGCATCTCTGCCTTGCGGGGGTCTCCAGTGCACTTTAGCTTCACTCTCACAGCTTTACACACTTGTGGAGAAGGACATCCTCTAGATGTGTTGCTTCTGGCCTGATGAAGCCATGGTTGTTGGGTTCTGCAGGAAGTCTAGCAAAAGCACTGCTAGTTCTGGGGACAACACTAGATGCTTTTCTGAGCTATGCCCTAAGGAGGATAATGTGATGGCTTACTGGTCCAGTCTCATTCCTATGATAATGGAGTTGTATTGGCCTTGCTAAAATGGTTGAGATCCCCCGACTTCCGGGGCTGCCTCCTTTGTTCTCTCTGTCTAAAAGGTTACTGGAGATGACGGTTGGGGCTTGACTCCAGAAGGCGGCTAGCCCCCTGAGCCGAGATTGATGGCTCTGGAGTTGTGCTTTGAGGGAACAGATTGATTCATCCACAGGCACCTCGTTCTGGAGACCAGTTCACCCTGGACAGAGTTGGAAGAGTGATCTGACACACACTGCCCTTTCAAGAGCACACTGCTCGGCCTCCCGGGCCACCCTCTGAAACCTGGGTGGAAGCCTGCCCCACCCCGCAACTCCTGCATTCTGCATGCTGGTGAAGTCAGCATCCCACAGATGACACTAAGGTCTGCTGTCAGTGAAGTGAATAACCAGCCTTATACCACGGCTGCAGCACCCTCTGAGTGTCTGGATGGCTGAGCCTGTTATGATTGATACATCGTGTCAACTTGAGGAGTCCAGAAGCTTAGCTAAGTAACTCAGCACTTCTACATCCTGGGGTGAAAAGGACATCCCCTCACGCGCTAGGATGTTGCTCATTGTGTCAACATGAGAAGTTTAGAAGGTAACTAAGTGACTCAGCAGGGGGCCGGGGTCCTTACTTTGTGAACATCCTCAGCTTGCTGAAGAGGACATGGAGATGGTGTGATCAGGGCGGAGAGCTGGCATTCAATGTCAGGGAGGAAAAGAGGCTTGCTTTCCCCCACCCACACCCCACTTTTGCTCCTGCTGCTTTTGCTGTCTCCCGCTGCCTTGAACTGTTCCCCTGTGCCCTGCCACCCTGCCCTGGAGCCAGCTGATTACAGACTGAAACCTCCACAAACTGTGAGCTCAATAAACCTTTCCTTCTTTAATTTGGGGTGTCGGGTATTTAGTCTCAGGAACAAGGGAAGTAACCAAGACAAACACTGTGAAATGAATGCAGAAAAACTAATTCCCTAAGAGATCTTTCTCCAAGAGGGGTCCAGGGGCGCTCTTGTTAAATAAAAGTTTTACACTTTGAGGCTGCTGTGGGTGGGGTCTTGCTGCTTCCTAAGATGTGCTCAAATCCTTCTTCTTTTCCCAGTTGAAAGTACTTAGTGTTTTGTTTAGTTTTGCTTCGCTTTCTTTACTGGAGCTCATCTCTTCAGCAGCTATACCTCCTCTGGCCCCAGCTTTATACATGGTTCCTTCTGGGCCAAAAGTTCAGTTTTCCAAATTTTTCTGCTCTGCCTTTTGCCTGATTCCACTATAAACCTGACTAAAAGTAGTCATCAGTACCCATGCAACAGTCTGAAGGTTGGGCTGCACTGAACTCTCCCTTCACAGACCAATTAGCCCACTAAGCGTAAGTTCTGTCTCCACCAAAGTCTCAGGACACGGGTAAATGTGGACAACTTTCTGACAGTGTTACGCACACAGCTTCTAGTTCAGCTGACAATGCTGTCCATGTTCCCAGGTAAGACCTGAGCCTGATCTTTACTGCAGGATTCCTACCAGCACTCTGGTCTTCTGAGCGCTGACCACAACGGCCCATCAGGTTCAGCTTACAGCATTCCAGAGCTTCCCTAGTCCACATCTCTGTAATTTTTCAAGCCAGCTCCAAAGACTTCTAAACCACACTGTCAAGTACAGATCCAGCAATGGTCCCTCCTCTCTGCTACTAGCTCTCTGTATTAGTCGGCCTTGCTGAGACACAATACCTGATACAGTTTAAAGCAGGAG
>NW_004955981.1:0-1178 GCF_000276665.1 Chinchilla lanigera
CTGAATAACTCAATATCAGCCAGTGAAATTGAGAATGTAAGTAAAAACTTGCCAATGAAGAAAAGCCCGGGTCCTGATGGATTCACAGCTGAATTCCACAAGAAATTTAGAGAAGATTTAACACCAATTCTTCTCAAACTCTTTAATGAAATTGAAAGGGAAGGAATTCTCTCCAGCTCCTTCCTGGAAGGAAGTATCCTGATACCAAAATCAGAGAAAGACCCAACCAGAAAAGAGAACTACAGGCCAATCTCCCTAATGGATATAGATGCAAAAATTCTCAATAAAATACTAGGAAACAGAATACAACAAATCATCAAGAAGATTATATACCATGACCAAGTGGGATTCATATCAGGAATGCAGGGATGGTTCAATATACACAAATCAATTAATGTAATACACCATGTCAGTGGAGTCAAAGACAATAATCACATGATCATCTCCATCGATGCAGAAAAAGCCTTTGATAAAGTCCAACTTTCATTCATGATAAAAACCCTAAAGAAAATAGGAATAGATGGCCCTTACCTCAAGCTGATCAAAGCCATTTATAATAAACCAACAGCTAACATCATACCAAATGGTCAAAAATTGAAAGCTTTCACTTTAAAATTAAGAACAAGATGAGGATGTTCACTGTCACCACGCCTATTCAATATAGTTCTGGAAATATTAGCTAGAGTAATTAGACAAGAGAGAGAAATAAAAAGAATAAGGATAGGAAAGGAAGAGGTGAAATTATCATTATTTGCAGATGGCCTGATACTCTATATAGAACCCCAAAAACTCCACCAAAAGGCTCATGGATTTAATAACCAAATTCAGTAGAGTAGCTGGATACAAAGTGAACACTTAAAAATCAATAGCATTCCTGTACACAAGCAACAAACAGGCTGAGGGAGAAATTGGGGAAAACACAGCTTTCACAATAGCATCTAAAAAGATGAAATACTTAGGAATCAATCTAACAAAAGAAGTAAAAGATCTATGCAGAGAAAAATTATAGTGCTCTGAAAAAAGAGATTGAAGAGGATATCAGAAAATGGAAAGATATTCCTTGCTCATGGATAGGAAGAACCAACATTGTGAAAATGACCATACTCCCAAAATTGTTGTACAGATTCAATGCAATCCCAATTAAAATACCATTAGTCAAGGCCAGGCGTGGTGGCATA
>NW_004955981.1:4878-5974 GCF_000276665.1 Chinchilla lanigera
TTTTTTTTTGTCTCTCTCTCTCATTTACTATTTTCTCTAGGGGCTGGGGATTTAGTTAGGCGGCACAGTGTCTGCCTGGCAAGCGCAAGGTCGTGAGTTTGATTCCCGGTACCGGAAAAAAAAACAAAAAAACAAAAACAAACAACAACAACAAAAACCCACAAAACTATTTTCTTTAAAATTAAAAAAAAAAAAAATAGCCGGGCGTGGTGGCGCATGCCTGTAATCCCAGCACTCGGGAGGCTGAAGCAGGAGGATCGTTTTGAATTTGAGACCAGCCAGGGCTAAGTCAGCTTCAGGCCAGCCTCAACTGCAGAGCGAGACCCTGTCTCAAAAAGAAAAAAAAAATTGTGTATAACGTCTATTATTAGTAAACAACAAAACTGACACTTCTAATCAAAACATTAAAACTGCCAAAAGGTTGCTTCGCTATCTAGTCAAATTCCCCTTCTGAGGACGGCTTTCAGGGTGCCCACCCTGAATGGCTGGACATTTCATCTCCAACCGTCCAATTCTACTCAGCAGCCAGCACCAGTGCATCGCCCACCAACAGAGCTGCATTCCGCTCGCATCTCCTCATAGTTTTAAACTCTAGTTTTTGTAGACAACCTAAAGTGAAGGTGATAAAGGACCAAAATCTCAACCTGACAGGGAAAGCGGTCAAATGCATTTTGTCTGCAGGCCCCTGAACAGTCCGCAGCCCGGGGGGCGGGGCGCGGGGCGGGGTGTGGCGGGGGGCGGGGCCTAGAGGCACAGACGGGCGGCCGGAGACTCTCAGGCGGGGTCGCAGAACCAGTCCCCTGACGCCCGAGACCGGAAAATTGCGCCGCGCCGCCAATCAGCGGCGACGCTAGACGCAAACGTGCTGCGCGTGACGTCGGACAAAATGGCTGCGTCCTGCGGGGTTTTTACTATCCCTTAGGCAGGCCCTGGACTTCCACCAGCATGTTCCCCCTGCGAGGCCGTGGCCTCGGGCTCGCGGCGTCCCTCAGCAGACAGCGCTTTCGGTCGGCGCGGCTCAGCAGCGACCACGCGGCGCCCGGCTCCGCGCACTTCGACGTGGTGGTGGTGGGCGGGGGTCACGCCGGGACCGAGG
>NW_004955981.1:7934-8879 GCF_000276665.1 Chinchilla lanigera
TTTTCTTTATGGTATGTATTTCTAGCTTTCTATTTTTTGTCATATAGTAAGATGACTCCATTCACCTGTATGCACATTTCCTTACTAAGCACTGTGTGCGTGGTGCTCATACATTTATTTCGTGTCGTTCCCTGCAGGTCAGATGTCCTGTAATCCTTCATTTGGTGGCATTGGAAAGGGACATTTAATGAGGGAAGTGGATGCCTTGGATGGCCTGTGTTCTCGCATCTGTGACCAGTCTGGTGTGCATTACAAAGTACTAAATCGGTGCAAGGGGCCAGCTGTATGGGGACTGCGAGCTCAAATTGATAGGAAACTCTATAAACAGAACATGCAGGTAAGAATAGGTCATGAGAACAGGGAAGGCTGCAGTGATTGCTTATCAGCCATGTTTCAGCTGGTGTTCTCTGTTGACAGAAAGAAATCCTGAATACACCACTGCTCACTGTTCGGGAAGGATCTGTGGAAGATCTTATTCTCACAGAGCCAGAGCCTGGGCATACTGGGAAATGCCGCGTCAGTGGTGTTGTTTTGGGTATGTACTGGTTACAGGTGCTGATAACAGCTTACCAAATTGCATGTACAAAAATTTATTTGATCCAGGTGTGGTGTTGCACGCCTGTAATCCCAGCACTTGGGAGGCTGACGCAGGAGGATCCTTGCGAGTTGGAGACCAGCTTGGGCTACAAAGTGAGCTCAAGGCCAGCCTGAACTACATAGTGAGACCCTGTCTCAAAAAGACCAAAAAAAGAAAAATTTGATAGCAAAGGTGAAAGTATTTTTCTCATTCCAGAAAATTTTTGGTTTTTCTCTTCCTGGATAAGGAAAACTGTATAAGGAATCACGTTTCTCTTTGCATCTTGCCATCATGAAGCTCAGGCAAGTTCAGGGCTCATTAGTACTTTTTTTTTTTTCCTCTTCAATATTGGGCATTGAACCCAGGAG
>NW_004955981.1:11184-12088 GCF_000276665.1 Chinchilla lanigera
AGGGTCTTACTGTGTAGGTTACGCTGGCCTTGAACCCAACATGTAGACCAGGCTGGCCTCAACTTCATGGTGATCCTCTTGCCTCTCCCCTGAGTGCAGGCATGCACCATCAAGCCCAGCTGTCCAAATTTTTCTAATAATTTTTTTTTTTTTTTGCAGAAAGAGAGGTTTATTTTGTCTCACAATTTGGGGAGGTTTAAGGCCATAATCTACTGCTTCCAGGGTAGAATCAGCATGTGGGGAGAGCCTGCTGCAGAGTAAAGCAGCTCACTTCACTGCAGATAGGAATTGTAGGGAAGAGCTGGGGAGGAGATAAACCATTCCAGGCCATACGCCCGATGACCCCCATCTTCTCCTAACAGCAAATCAGCTGTAAACACCCATAATGCAATCACTTCCAAAGGCCCTCCCTATGAGTACATGAGGCCATTGGGGGTCATCTAGATAGAAACCGTAACGTTCCACCTCTGGGCCCTAAATGGATACCAGTGTATGTCAGTTTATGCAAAATGCATTTAGTACACCTCTAAGAATTGCCAAAGTCCTAACAGTTTCAGCACTGCTGAAAAATCCAAGTTAAAAGTCTTTTTGAGCCAGGTGTGGTGGCACACGCCTGTAATCCCAGCACTTGGGAGGCTGAGGCAGGCAGATCATTGCAAGTTCGAGACCAGCCTGGGCTACAAAGTGAGCTCAAGGCCAGCCTGAACTGCATAGTGAGACCCTGTCTCAAAAAAGACAAGAAAATGTCTTTTTGAGATTTTAAGCAAATTCTTAGCTTCGAGCCCTCATACAAATGAAGTTAAACACTTTCAGCATTCAATGGCATTAGACAGACATTCTCATTTCAAAAGGTACAAAGAAAGGGATAGAAAGGAATGGGAACAAAGTAAGACCAAAACCCAGG
>NW_004955982.1:0-3554 GCF_000276665.1 Chinchilla lanigera
GTGCCCGGCGCGGGCTGGGCGGGGCCTGCTGCGGCGCGACCCGTTAAGGGGCGGGGCCTGCTGCGGGGCAACTTGCGAGTGGGCGGGCCCAAGGGTGGGCGGGACCCGCGGAGCCTCCCTCCCGTGGTTGGGCGGAGCCTGTGATGGGCGGGACGTACGACTGGCAGCCCCCGTGATTGGGCAGGGCCGGGTCTGCGGGCGGGGCGGAGACGCGAGGTGGGTGGGGAAAGCGGACAAAGGGTTTGAGGTCGTAGAAAAGGGTGGAGACCCTGGGAGGGGCGGGGCACTGTGGAGTAGGGGCGGGATCCTGGGGAAAATAGGGGGATGGGCCACCGAGCGTTAGAGTGGGTGAGTGGACGAGGGCTATAAATTCGCGACCACAGGAAGTTCTAGTGTGAGTAATTTAAAGCTTAGCTATGAGTTTCAACCTCCCGCCCCCTCCCGGTAGATGTGGGAGCTCACATGATTTCCCTGTTGAACGGAGAGAACGAGCTGTTTTGGGTGTTACATGCTGGAGAATGGGACGGCCCAGGTAAAAAAACTGATGTGTCACCTGCGCTCCCGCTCTAAATGTGCACTGATTGAGCGCTTGCTGTGTGCCGCACTGCGCAGCACATCCCAGCGCTCAGGGTGCCAGACCTGCTGAATCATGCCCCAAAGAGGCACTGCGTGCCACCTCGTTTCCAGCTGCACCCCAACTACAATGCACCACCCGCATTTTACAGATGAGGAAAACAGAGGCGCCGAGAGGTTGAGGCACAGGCTTCGTGTCACACAGCTAATATCAGCTAACTTGTTAACACTTTACTGAGCATAGTGGCACGGGCCGGTAATCCCAGCACTTTATTTTTTTTTTTGAGACAGGATCTCACTATGCAGTTCAGGCTGGTCTTGAGCTCACTTTGTAGTCCAGGCTGGTCTCGAAGTCGCAATCATCCTCCTGCCTCAGCCTCCCGAGTGCTGGGATTACAGACGTGCGCCATCACTTTGGAGGCTGAAGCAGGAAGATCGTCGTGAATTCAAGGCCAGTCTGGGCTACATAGTGAGACCCTGTCACAAAACAAAACAAAACAAAACAAAACAAAACAAAACAAAACAAAACAAAACAACCCAACCCACTGTGTTTGATTTAGTTCTCCAGGTCAGCTGCAGTGTACGTTAAACCAGCAAAGGCAGAGTTTCCCTTATGTTGTTTTTTCCATGAGAACCTTGCCCTGAGGATCTTGCCAAAATGCAGATTCCGATTACCTTGCAGCCCTGATTTCCTCCCAGGGGTGTCCTGGAGGCGAGCAGGAGGCTGATTAGGAGGAGTGAGTGGGGGTGTGGTGAAATGGGAGGGGTGTCTGGGGAGCTCTGTCCTCCTGGGTTTGTCATTCTCTGTGGCCCTTGGATCCCTCATCTGTCACGTGGGGGTGGGGGGCACCCAAGCATCCCTTCTGCTTGGACAGCCGGTGCCTGTGTGCAAGTATCATCATCACCTTTTATACGTCCTAGATGATGCAGGTCTCTTAAGTTAGTTTAGGCTTGAAAAGGTAACAAGATAATATACCTTTAAAAAGTGACATTATTATTATTATTATTATTATTATTATTATTATTATTATTATTTTTGAGACAGGATCTTGCTCTGTAGTACAGGCTGGCTTTGAACTCACAGCAATCCTCCTGCCTCAGCCTCCCAAGTGCTGGAATTATAGGCATGTGCCACCTCACCCAACTAAAAAGTGACATTGTTTCACCCCATTCTTATTGTCAAATATTTAGAAAACTACAGAAAAGTAGAAGGGAAGAAAAAAAATCATTCATCTCTCATCCAAGCAACTGTTTTTTGAACATTGTGGCCTATTTTCTTCCACTGTTTTGTGTGGAGAAAGTGGCCTATTTTTTAGTATACACACTTTTGATAAAATAGTAGATATTTTCCTGTCTGGCTATTTTAACATTTATTATTATGCAATAACTCTTACATGTTTTTAAAAGTCCTATTTCCTGACTGCATAAGGAATTCAATAAATAAATTCATAATGAATTCAATAAATAAAACTCACAGTTTATGTCAGTTTAAGTTGCTTCTAGTATTTTGTAATTCTAAAAAAATCTCTCCTGTTTGGGATGATTCCCTTAGATTCTCACATTTAGCTAAAAAGTATGAAAAATTTAAGGCTTATGAAAAAGTTTTAAACAATAGTCTCTCATTCCTAAGTGAGAATTATTTGGAAAATTTACAAAATTAGAGAAACTATCATATCTGAGCTGGGTTGTAGCTCGTTGATAGAGCAAATACTTAAGGCCCTAGTTCAATCCCCAGCACTGCCAAAAAGAAAAGAAGAGAAAAGAATTTACTACATCAAAATGAGTTTGTGTTAAATTACATAAGATTGGAAAAGAATGAAAATTTTTTATTTTCCCATTGCTGTTCAATTTACAGTTTGAAGTGGGTTTTTTGACTCCTTGTTTAATGAAGAAAAATGCTTGGGTGGAAGGGATTCTTGAGATTTCACCAGAGACTTTTTCTTTTTAATAAAGCAAATCCTTTTTTTTTTTTTTTTTTTTTTTTGGTCTTTTTTGAGACAGGGTCTTGCTATGCAGTCCAGGCTGGCCTTGAGATCACTTTGTAGCCCAAGCTGGTCTCAAACTTGCAACGATCCTCGTGCCTCAGCCTCCTGAGTGCTGGGATTACAGGCATGTGCCACCATGCCCAGCAAATCTTTTGATTATAAAAAAAAAGAAAAAAATAAAAAATAAAAAAAGAGAACTTACTACACCTGAGAAAATATACTCTCATTGCACCAAAAGCAACAATAATAATAATTTTGGGAGGATATAGGGATCCAACCTAGGACTTCATGCATACGAAGGGCACACCCCTCTACCAGTGAGCTGTACCTCCACTTCCTAGTTGTTTTTCTTATCATTACAAACACCTGTGTTGCCTGGTTAGTAGGCTCCAGATCAGGGATGGTGAACCTTTCAGATCTTTCAGTGGTAAGAAACAGCCTGAAATGGAGTATTAGTTATAAAGAAAGATAAATTAGAGACTTTTATAGGTAAATAGATGCAACTAGAGACCATACTCATAAGTGAAATAAATCAGACTCACATGTGTAGACATCGTATTGTCTCCCTACTGTAAGAACCTGAAAGAGTAAATAAAATCTGAAAAGTACAATGGCTATTGTGAAAGGGAAAGAAACTGCTCATACAGGAAGGAGCAACTGAGATGAAGGAGGGGAGAGGAAATAGAAAGAAGAAAAAAAAGAAGGGAAAAAATACGTACATGTACGTATCTGTTAGTTAATTGAAAGGAACAGTTAACGTTTAACTGTTTGATCAATCTTACATGCCTATATCTGGTTATCTGTGCAACCATTTTGAAGATAACATTATGTAATATAACAACCATTGTTAATATCCTATATCACCTTGTTTTGAAA
Organism: Chinchilla lanigera; assembly: GCF_000276665.1. Classification (NCBI taxonomy): domain Eukaryota; kingdom Metazoa; phylum Chordata; class Mammalia; order Rodentia; family Chinchillidae; genus Chinchilla; species Chinchilla lanigera. The sequence continues at coordinate 3,435 of NW_004955982.1, forward strand.
TTCTGTATCATTTTATTTTGTATGCTGTTTTGTCTATGTATTTGTTTTTGTTATTTTGGGTTTTTTTTCTTTTCTCTTTAAAATGAGAAACAAAATTTATATGTATATACAAGGATAGCT
>NW_004955982.1:3939-5291 GCF_000276665.1 Chinchilla lanigera
TATGTAATGTAGCAACCATTGTTAATGCCTATCGTTTTGTTTTGAGGTCATACATCGTTTTTGTTGTTTTTGTCTTCGTTGTTGTTGTTTTGTTAGTTTTTCTTTCTCTTTAAAATAAAAAAAACAAAGCAGGCTGCTGCAGCTGCCGTGTCATAGGTTTGTTGCCGCTGCTTTAGATGCCGAGCTGAGTTTATGGTCCTCATTTTGCACAGGAAGAAAGCGTGGTTGATTTCACAGCCTGGAGTCCAGTGGATTGGGGCTGTGACTCCAGGTTTGTCTTGCGCCAAAACCGGAAACGCTCCTAATTCAGGTAGGTTGTGTTGGGTGTGGCTTTTGAACCATCTGTGTCAGCATCATTTAAGAATGAAAATTCCCAGGTCCTGGGCGGGTCTGCTGAAGCAGAAGTGTGGTGGAGCTAGGAAGCTGTCTTCTTAGCCGTTCTTGAGGTCATTCTTTTTATTTATTTATTCAAACTTTTCTTTGGTTTACATTTGCAATGTATAGACTGTGGGGTTTATAGAGTATAGACCCGCAGCTTAAAGAGTAGCAACAAAACGAACACCTGTGTACCCACTGCTCAGGCTGATGTAGTGAGCATTAGGGGGTTCTACTGGTCTGGTCTGATTGCTCCCTGTACCCCACGAGAGGGACTGCCTCGCCTAGGGTTTGGGGATCTTCGCTCCCTTGCTTTTCTTCTATTTTACATTCCCGAGAGTACCCTTAAACAATACGGTTTTATTTCGAAAGAGAGAAGAGCAAGCCCAATCCTAGCTCTGTGGGAAATAGCAAACAGCCATTGTCACGGGGCTGCTCCCAGGAAGGCTTAAGCCCGTGTCTTCGGGGCAGTCTAGATTCGACTTCCCAAGCCCTGCTCAGCTGGGGAAGTCAGTGGGTGCGGTTCTGGGAAGATTACCCATCCAGGGGCCACATCTGAGCAGGTGAGGGTCCAACATCTGGCAAAACACATGTCAGGTCTTCAGGGCTCCTTCAGGTGCTCAGGACACCGGTGAACCTGGACTCTGCTCGGGGAGGAATGAGTGTTGAAACTATTTTGTTCTCTCTTATTTTTAAACGTCTCAAATTTTGCTTTATTTTCTAAAATACTCATTTAGTTTTATCCTTAAATCTTTTTATTGCATTCTGAATTCCAGCTGTTGTCCCCCACTCCCTGCCCCTCCCACCTCCCTTTTGGTGATGCAGATCAAACCCATGGCCTCCTACATGCTCAGCGAAGGCCCGTGTTCTACAGCTGAGCTCCAGCTCCAGCCCCGTTATTAGTTTTTCTTTTAATTACTAAGATTCTTTCTTTTCTTCCCTCCTTTCTGTCTTTCTTTGTTTCTTCCTTTCCATAG
>NW_004955982.1:6216-10616 GCF_000276665.1 Chinchilla lanigera
GCCCTTCTGGACCGCCCAGTGCAAAGGGCGCAGCAGCACAGCTAGGTGCAGCAGGAACGTCCGCCGAACCCTAGCAAGCCCACGCACACCTGTAACCGCACTACTGTCATGAGTCTGGGGTATGTGTAGATCTTTTTTTTTTTGGTACTGGGAATCAAACTGGTAACCTCACGCTTGCCAGGCAGGCGCTGTCCCGCTGAGCTATATCCCCGGCCGCTTGGATCTCATCAATAACCGCATCGGGAATTACTTCGGTCTAACCCAACCAGACAACACCCAAGAATCCAACAGACAAGCCGGGTCCCTGGACCTTGTCTTCATTCACGGCCCAGCCCCGTGTCAGCCAAGCTTCCGTCAGGCTGTGCGCGGCGGCTTCCGAGTCTGCAAGGGGATCAGAGGTTAACATAACATCACCAGTCTAAGGAGACAGTGGCACAGAGTGTGGCTTGGTCCAGGTGTGGACCTTGAGTCCTGGGCCAGCAGGCTGTGGCACAAAGCGGGGCTATGCAGATAGCCTCGTGGCGACACCTGGAAGGTCCACTGCCTGTCCTCCCAGGTGACGGCAAGTTGATCCTGACCGTCAGGCACATAGCAACGGAGAAGAAGGCACCAGCAAATCCACAACAGAGTGGTATCCACCCAGCATCCGGGTGAGACAGTCCGTCAGGTTTGTGATGGTGGGCACTGCTGCGTGCAGTGGGGGAGTCACTGTGTTCAGCTCCTGAGAATCCACAGCCATTCTCCACATCCCGTCTGGCTTCTGCACCGGCCACTGGGGGAGCTGAATATCACCCCTGCTTCGTCCAATTTCAAGACAGTCTGTCCCATCTGCTCCTGGCCTCCAGGAAGCCGGTACTGCTTTGAGTGCATGTCCTGCGTGGCTTGCAGGAGAGTCCGCGGTGTGCGGCGTGAATGGCTTCGGACTCCACTTTTTACCATGTGAATTTGCAACCAGCATTCTCCCTGCGTGGTGTCGAGCTGAGCACCGGGCAGTATGTCCACCCCCAGCATGTATTCAGCAACCAGAGAAGCAGACATCATACAGGCATCGGGGCAAGCGCCCACTACCCAAAGTCTCCTGGGCCTTCCAGACCGTGACGCAGTGACCTCCACACCCTTCAGTGCATGCAGTAGGTCCTGTGAACGGTCTGGGTTTCTGTATATCAGCGCTGACTCTGCTCAGGAATCTGCCTGATACAGGGGAAAGAAACTCCCAACTTGCTAAATGTGCAAAACGCCCAGTTCCTGTTCTCTAAAATCAAAGAATGAGTTCCAGGACAACGGAGGTTAAGAGTAGGAAGAATTTACCGAGAGAAAGAAAGCTTCTATCTGAGAGGGACAGAAGGGGGCCCCGAAAGTGGGTTGCCCCCCTTTTCTTTTTCTGGTACTAGGGATCACACCCAAGGCCTTGATATTGTGCTACATCCCCAGCCTATTTTTAATTTTTTGCTTTGAGACAAGGTCTTGCTAAATTGCCCAGGCTTGCCTTGAATTGGCTACCCTCCTGCCTCAGCTTCCCAAAGTTAGGATTGCAGATGTGTGCCCCCACACCCACCTAGAAACTTTTATTTATTTATTTATTTTTGGTGCCAGGAATTGAACTCAGGACCTCGCACTTGCCAAGCAAGGCACTGTGCTACTGAGCTATATCCCCGGCCCTCAACTAGAAACTTTTATTGTTGTTGACTTTTTTTTTTTTGTCTTTTTGAGACAGGGTCTTGCTATGCAGTTCAGGCTGAACTTAAGCTCACTTTGTAGCCCAGGCTGGCCTTGAACTTGCAATGATCCTCCTGCCTCAGCCTCCTGAGTACTGGGATTACAGACATGTGCCACCACACATGGCTGTGGGAGCAAAATTTTTTATCTTTTAGAAGATATTACTATTATTTATGTCCTCTCCTTTCTCCCTCTGCTTCCCTCCCTCCCTCCTTTCCTCCTCCCTCCCTTCCTTCCTTCCTTCCTTTTTCCCTTCCTTCCTTCCTTCCTTTACTCCCAAACACTTTTGTTTTTGTTTTGTTTTGTTTTTGAGACAAAAACAAAACTTTACAGAGTGAGGGTCTCACTCTGTAATTCAGGCTGGCCTTGAACTCACTCTGTAGCCCAAGCTGGCCTCAACTCATGGCAATCCTCTTGCCTCAGCCTCCGAAGTGTTGGTGTTACAGGCGTGCTCCACTATGCCCAGCTCTCTCTCTTTCTGCCTTTCTCCCTTCCTTCCTCCCTCGCTCCCTCCTTCCCTTTTTCCTTCCTTCCTCTCTAACTTTTGGCTTCTCTTCCATGTTGGGGGCATCTGTGAACCTTCAGGTGATTCTTTTACCTTTAAAGGCTTGTGACCACCACCGTGTCTCCTGACTGTGACGGAAGCTTTCACAGCCCACCCGACATTCCACAGCGAGAAACAACCCACGTGTCGGTATTGCCCCTGTAACTCGCGCTGTCTCTTCCAGCTAAAGGCCTAGTGCTCTTCCTGAATAAAATGTAAAGTGACAGCAGCCTGTGGAGTGGCCTCACAAATCCTGCTGCCCGTGCTCCCCTCCCCTGCGATGGTCATTTGTTCCCATCTGACATCCTGCCCCCCGCCAGCGTCCTCACATTCCTGTTTAGGTTGGACGGCAGCCTAGCTCTGGCCCATTGCTGACCTTGGCTGTCCCCACCAGCTGGGTGGACACCCACGGAGGTCAGCGTCCTGGGCCGGCTGGAGGAATTCAAGTCCGTTCGCAGAAGCACACAGCAGGCAGGAAAGGGCCCCGGCCAAGGCCAAACATCTTGCCATTGTACTGTTCCAAACAGGAAGGGGTGGTGTGTGCCCTGCTGGGCGGAGTGAGGGGGAACCAGGGACACAGGATGTGAGTGGGGGCAAAGCAGCCCGTATTAAGAAGGGGCCGTGTTTTCTGTTCTAATAAAGACATTTTTATTTCTTGTTTTTTGGTACTGGGAATTGAACTCAGGACCTTGCGCTTGCCAGGCAGGCTCTTATGCCGCTGAGCTATATCCCCGGCCCAAGACATTTTTATTTCAGCAGCATATAAAGTTGTGTATCTTAATAAATGTGATTAATCTCGCTACGTTTGGTCCTTTGAAATGTTTTGTACAAGCGGGTGTGGTGGTGCACGCCTGTAATCCCAGCACTTGGGAGGCTGAGGCAGGAGGATTGTTGCAAGTTTGAGACCAGCCTGGGCTACACAGTGAGCTCAAGGCCAGCCTGAACTGCATAATGAGACCCTGTCTTAAAAAGACAAAAATAAATAAAATAAAATAAAATAAATGTTTTGTACAGGTTTTGTAGAGTGTGTCTGAGAAAGGAGTGAGCATGTGAATACATGTCAGGGAGACTTCCCTTAGAGGAGAGAGAGGAGTCTCAGTCATGATGATTTCTAAGTACATTATGAGTCTCAAGTGATGATGGTTACAATAGAAATAATGGTGGCTGACAAGTACCGGACTCCAACGACTACACTCTTAAATATACTGTCTCTCTTAAGTCTCAAAACAACCTTAAGAAGTATGTTTTATTATAATTCTCTTCTTTTTAATAAATGAAGAATTAGTGATTTGGAAGGTTGAGAAGTTTGTCCAGCTAGGCATGATGATGCATACCTGTCATCCCAGCTCTTGGGAGGCTGAGGCAGGAGGATTCCTGCGAGTTCAAGGCCAGCCTGGGCTACAAAATGAGTTCAAGGCCAGCCTGAACTGCATAGTGAGACCCTGTCTCAAAAAGACCGAAAAGAAGGAGAAGGAGAAGGAGAAAGAGAAGGCGAAGAAGAAGGAGAAGTTTGTCCAATGGGGCACAGCTTCTTGCTAACACAGGTCTCACATTTGAAAGTCAGGATTCAAGCCCAGGTCTATTGGTGACACTCCAGCCTACAATGTTAACTGTTATACCACACTGACTCTACCGGAAGTCCTCATTTGCTTTTCAATGATGTTCTAGTGGAACCTGATGATAACAGTGGTGACCCAACTGATATCTTAGACCTTGTAGTACCCAGATTTGGACACACTAAGAATCCTATTACAACCTTCTGTATCAGCTAGCTACTGTCAGAATAATGCTGCATAACAAACCATCCCTAAACTCTGTGGCTATAATAATAATAATAATTTATTCTCAAGGTTTTGCAGATTGATGATGGCTCTGTCTCTGACTGTGGTTGCTGGAGGCTGATTCAGCCAGGCTGGCCTGGCTGGAGTGGATTAACTTCATAAGTACACTATATGCCCCTGTTGGTCGCATCTGCTGTCATCCCATTGCCCAGAGCACTGGTCCAGCCCAAAGTCAAGGGGCTTGTGGTGATGAATTAATGTCCATAATCCAACCTACTACACCTACCCCAACCTAGCATCTGCCCATGTGTGCACGTTTGTGTATGCAGGGTGCACAGTTGCTGTCACTACTTTAACAA
>NW_004955983.1:0-1964 GCF_000276665.1 Chinchilla lanigera
ATGGAAGTGGTAAATGGAAAAATCACCTGCTATTGCCTCTACTCAAGAAGAAACTATCTCCATGACAAGTCCCAGCTTAGAGCCGCCAGAGCTAACTCCTAGGAAGACACGACAACACTGCCCTCCTCGACGCTTTACATCTCAAACACGGAACTGTGAAGCTCCCGGGGAAAGTTATGAGACTATGAAACGCTAAGAAGCAGAGCTCAGTGCGGGAGTGAAAACCAGAGCGCCAGACCCCGCACTCATATCAAGGACCCCTGCAATGAGTCCATGACCTCCTGCCCTGAGTGCAGGGCGAGAAAGACAACAAGACGACAAACTGCAAGAAAGTGGGGCTCTGGGACAACCAGTGCTCACTGGGAACAAGCCAAGAATCTCCACCTACCTCCTATTTTATTAGCCCACGCGCAAGCTGGGGTATGGTACTTTTCCTGAAACAGCATAGAAGTAGTAGTTCAATGGGCAACTTTAACATCTTAAACAATATTCACCGCCCTCAGCAGACTTCATCCTGCTCTGTGAACTTTAACAGCCTCCTTGACATAGACGAAACCGGATTCGCACGAGGGAGAGGAGGAAGGGCGGGCCTCCGACAGATTCTATCAGCTGATAACGTGTGGTACCCAACACAGAACCACTTTACATTAATGGGGCGGCGACATTGCTCAGTGGCACAGTTGGCAGTTAGCATATGTAGACCAGGGTTAAATCCCCACCAACCAAAAATGCGGAAGTAGCAAGGCGTGTTGGCGAACACCTGTAATCCCAGCACTGGGGAGGCTGAGACAGGAGGATCGTTGCGAGTTCCAGATGAGCTTGAGATACAAAGTGAGCTCAAGGCCAGCCTGAACTGCACAGCAAGACCCTGTCTCAAAAAGACAAAAAAAAAAAAAAAGTGACCCTTGAGCTGCCTGTTTGACAGAAGAAACTTGACTATAGCCCAGATGTGAGGAGGAGGTCAGACATCCACCTTTCCTGTAGAGAAAAATATATGTTAGAGAGGTATGTTATCAGATTAATAATTAGTTATTGCGGGCTTATCAGACCCACAATCTCCCAAACGAGTGGATGGTGAAGGCTTAAATAAATGAGACAAATGAAATGATTATGGGCTCCAGGAGGGACTAACTCTCTTGCAATATTTGTTTGGTTTTTTCTCCTGGTACCAGGAATTGAACTCACAACCTTGCACTTGCCAGGCAGGCACTGTACTGCTGAGCTAAATCCCCAGCCCCTTCTTACAATATTCAAGATTCTCTGGGTTAAGACCCAGACTTCCCTGAGCTGCTCATATTTAATAGGTTTTCAAATAAAGGAAGGGACACTGAAGAAAATGCAGGAATCTGGGCAGGACTTGGAAACCCATTATAGAATTCTCCCAAATACTACTTATGTTAATTTAGGGGAACTGAGTTAACTCCAGGAAGGCCTTCACTGCAGGAGTGAGATGCCTGCAGCTACAGCCTCCTTTTAGTTAACGGGGGTTAGAGCCAAAAGTCCTCACCTGTGGCCTTATCTCATCCTTTGAGGCATCTCAACCTCACAGGCCAATACAGGCCTCAGTGGGGACCAGTGACTCAAGGAGGTTCACTTACTGTACATCCACTGCCCATCTCCGGACAAAGTGACGAGGCCTTGGGCAACCTCACATGTAAACATGGAAAGCTGACTGGTTAATATTAAATCCTGCTCAGAGCCACTTCACAGTGGTCTCCATCAGTCACTTGCTCACAAGAGTGGCTAACTACCCTTGGGGCCTGTAAGCGTCAAAGCAGCTGGGTTAATAATGCAAATTTGTTATTACGACCTCAGAGGTATCTAAGAGCATGATCTGATACTTAGTGAGCCATTCCCCCCATTAACCACAAGTCACCTTTTGTCAGCAGAATAGCTCTGACCTCATGGGCAGTCAGAATTTCTAGTCACTGTCCCAAAGTTAACATTAAGGCTTCTTCTATTAG
>NW_004955984.1:0-991 GCF_000276665.1 Chinchilla lanigera
ACGGGCACTGCTTAGACTATGTCTGCACGCATAAATCAACTGACCAGGATTGCTCCTGAGCAAGAGGACTGAGGAGCCAGGAGTCTTCTTGGGTGAGGCGAGGGGGAGTTATTTGGAACGTAAGTTGTCCTTTGTATTTATTGTCTACTCTCTGCCTTGCTTTCTTCTTCAAACACGCTAGCCTTCTTGCTGCTCCTCAAATATTTCCGATACGTTCAATTCCAAGGCTGTGAACTTGCCACTCGAGAGCCTGGTCTATTTTTCTTCCAGATTCTCTCAGAGCCCCCTCCCTTACTTCATCTAGTACGGCTCAAAGGTCATTATGACTGAGGCTTTGCTGACGACACTGTATATAACACACACTCATCCATATCGCTTTGTTAAGTTCTTCTGATTCCTAATGTAGTAACACCTGTCATGCTAAATATTTGCCTGCTGGCTTACTGTTGGAATCCCTTTTGGAACACTGCCCAATGCATTACAGAGAACCAACAAGGGAAGAATTATTTTTCTTCCTTTTTCATGCGTGTAAATTACGTCTCCAATACACAAAATTGTTAAGGAATGAATGTTGGATGAATTAACTGTTAAGTGTTTTTTATGATAGGAGAAAGTCCTAAGTTCTCACAAGACGCAGCATTCTCCTTATTTGCCAGTTATTGGCCATGGGCAAGTCAAGGGATCTGAGTTCCTTTCTGTCACCCATGAAGTGAGGCAATTCATGATGACTTCACAGAAGATTACATATGAGAGCGCCTTTGTATCCTTGGCGATAGGATATTTACCACAGGCATGCACTGCTTCTTCCATGCTAGTTGCCTAGCAATAGTACAGTAAGGCTTTCAATAGTTATGGAGGAAAACAACAGCCTTCAGGACAGCGCTAGGAGAGAGCGCACTGGCACAGGGCGTGTCTCCTCGACGTCCTTGCCAGCCAAACTGCTGGGGCATTCCAGAATGGCAAGTTCTGTGTGCCCAGGCTGCACCTGCTC
>NW_004955984.1:2071-10507 GCF_000276665.1 Chinchilla lanigera
GGATCAGAACGAATATTTGATGCCTATGTGGGTGCATAAAGGACACACAGGATGGCTAGTGGTACTCAAAAAAGAAAAAAAACTGAGAAAAATTTAACTTGGTAGAAATAGTGACAATGTACTGCGTGTTCCGGTCAAGTCACTGGATTTTGTTAGCTTTGTACTTTCTTCCTGAACCTTTCAGTTCTGAAATTGTATTACTTTGTAGAAAAAGAAACCAACTACAAGTTCGTATCTGTGGAAAGAATCTTACCTGGCTCCTTCAATTTAGCAGTTGTTCCTTGGATTCCAACCTGTTCTCTAGAGAAACTTTCTTTACTTCTGTCATCCCTTTTGACGAAAATGGAAAGAGTGAGGAGCTTCCGTCTAGATCCCTTTTATACTTACCATCATTCAGCAGTCTTTGAATTTCACACTCCTATTTCTGAAAGAACAGGAGTTCAGATGAGGTGTTCAGTGGTCCCTAGGAAACATCAGTAGCCTCGGAATTGGGGTGAGCAGTACCATGGCTACCAGTCATAGGCATGTATGATTGTTAAGAAATGTGGCACGGATGTTTGATTTGTGTCACAACTGTCAAGTACACGCTAGATTTCCAAGACAGTAAACATGTCTTCATTGTTTATTCTCATTAGATGCTGAAGTGATGTTTTGCCTCTGTCGAGTTAGCATCATTTTCTGTTTCCTTTTACTTCAGTGTGGCTAGAGAAAATTGTGCGTATACATTTCCACTTCCATTATATTTCTGTAGGTCAGCCCTGCTCTCTTGTCTTCTGAAATACGTTGGCTTTTCAAGATTTCATTGAAAATGTTGCCCTCACTTAGAACACAAATGAGTGAGAAATGTAGTTTGAAGTCACTTTTTAGCCGGGGTAGAAAGATCTGAGAACTGCGACCGCTCCTGTGCATTGTATGAAGTGGAAAAATCATGAACTACCCAGGCTTCCTTTTGTGTCAATCAAATGCACTTTAAATGAGGAATCATCCCCATCAAGTCGGGGGACAGAGGTGTTGGCCATAGGAGGCGAACCTGAGACAACATGGAAGACGGACAGAATGTGCTTTAGGGCACCTGGATGACGGAAGCTTAACTACACTCCTAGTTTTCTTACAACTGCCGGTTCACTTAAGTTATTGCTTATTCTTTTTCTTTGCTCTTTGAAGAACAAAATACCCCTCTGATAAGAAAGTAGTAGGAGAACATATATTAAAAAGTTTTATTTTATTTTGTAAAAGACCCTTTTCTAAATTTTTCAAGTTGCAGAGAAAAAGATGATTAGTAAATATGTCAGACTTTTTTTTTTAACCTAGGGCCTCAGATTTACTAGGCAAGCACTTCGCCACTAAGCCACACTCTCAGTCTTTTCAAAGAGCTTTTATTTAGAGATTGGAGCTCACCAAGTTGTCGAGGCTGGCCTTGAATTGGGATCCTCCTTCCTTGGTTTTCTGAGTACCCTGAATACAGTTGTGTGCTTCTGAGGTTTTTCACAGAACAATAAAAATTCTCTGGTCATTTTTGAAACAAGCCAGAAATGGAGGAGTTGTTTTATTCTTTGTTTGATGAGAGGATAGTTGGCCAGACAAATCTTGGCCCCTTTGTTCTTGGAAGATTCGTTTGCTAGCACCTCTACAAATTGACTCCTCATCTTGGTTACTTTTCTCTGGTAGCAGAGACAAAATACCTGATGCCCAAAATGAAGGAAGGAAAGGTTTATTTAGCTCACAGTTTGTGGAAGTTTGAGTCCACAGTTAGCTGACTCCAAGGCAGAGTGGCACATGGCAGAGGGCAACAATTCATGGCAGCAGAAGACAGCAAAAGCAAGAAGAGCAAAATGTGTGGGGGAGCAAGCCTCTTTTCCTCCCTTACAGCGTATGCTGGCTCTTGGCCCATGTCCACACCGTCTCAGTGCCCTCCTCTTGCACAGGCTCACCATTAATACCAAAAAACATCCTAGAGCAGGAAAGGCATGGCCTTTTCACCCCAGGATGTAGAACTGCTGAGTCACTTAGCCAAGCCTCTAGACTCCTCAGCTTGACACAGTGTATCAACCATCACTTTCCTGAGGGCCAACAAAGTAAGAAACTGTAGAAGAGAATGTCGTGTTCAGGTGAGCTCCTGTGGCCTGACTTAGCCATAGGCCCTTCAGAGATCTACATAGAAAGAGAACTGGGGGAATCAGGTAGATGTCACCTTTGGCCTTGCTGTGTTGTGTTTGATTGAGGTTTTTTTGAGCAGTGCCTACTTCTCTACATGTAGGAATACAATCTTAAAATGTTTCCTATGTTTTTCACGTAGAAATTCTATCTTTTCAAACTGAAAGCAGTATATTCGTGGTTTGATATCTTTATTATTTGTTCATAGAGCCAATTACCAATAGCATTTCAGTGGTAACTTTTTTGTTTAATTTCAGAAAATTCTTTGACATACTCCAAGAATACGGGAATAGCCTATGAAGAGGATAATTCCAGAAAACTTGAGCATCAATTTTTCTTTAAAATAATGCTTAAGCTTTAGAATTATTTTTAGTATCCTGCTAATGCCTTTGCTACAGAGAACATTAAATGAATTTTCCCTCTTCAGAAATAATCATCGTTTTAGATGTTTTTTGGTCTGTGTGTGTGTGTTTTTCATGCACCATGAAGCTCCTTGAATAATTTTTCCTGTTCTGAGGCTTGACCTGTTTATTTTGCCCTAAGAGTTGACAGCTTTGTAGGAGGCAAGGTTGTAGGGGGAAAATCTTCTCTAGGACCGTCTGTAGGACTAGCTCTGTGGGAGAAGAGCAAGCAAGCTTGGATGAAGCACACCCTGCACACTGTAGTTTTTGGGATATCCTAAACAGTCCTAAGTCATGGTGTGTAGTCATTAGCTTTTGCTGTGTAAAACAATTTACAATATCTCAGAAGCCAAAAGCATGCTCCTGCTCTTGCTCGTGTTTTATTGGTGCACCGGAGAGGCTCTTCCAGCTGGTTCCAGCTTAAGGTCTATTCATTTGTGTTTAGGAGAACACCCAGGTGCGGGAAATAGTGGCTACTTACAGAACGATCTCAGAGTGGATTGCTGGAGGCCCAAACAAACAGATGTATTCTCCTGTGTCATATCCATTAGCCACCTCTTGGTTGAAATACGTGCCCCAGCCCATTTCAAGAACTAGAGAAATATATATTATGCCTCACCCTAAGGCCTGGACAGAGGCAGGTGGGTCTATAACTGCCATAAAAGGGCAGTGAAAAACTGGGACCAATAATTAGTGTCCCACATGCTGTTCCTTTCCTCTACTAGTTTACAATTTTTTCTACATATGGATTATTTGATCTGAAAAAGGGAGAGTATGGGTGATCGAGGTCATTGTTTGAAATCCCATTCATAGACCCCAATTAGCATTCAACGACAACAAAGTGAACAAAAGATGCCTTTACACATCACGATTAGCTGAGGTTCCAGGTATTACAGAATTTCTTTTATAATTCTTCCCTTCAAATTTCCTCAAATCAAAATAAGAAACATAGAACATCTAGAAATAATATATCATCCAGTCATACAGATAAAATTATTTCTATGATTTCTTGATATTATTTCCTCTTGTGTCCTTTCTGAGAACATCACACTATTCCTTTGAGCAGAGAAGAGAAGTGTGCTGATAAAAGATAGTATTCTTAAGATGTATTATCATCATAAGGTCACTCGGAATACTGACATGGTGTGAAAACTGTTGAAAATGGGTTCCCACGTGTGGGATTCCCAGGTGACCTGCATATTCACATTATCGGTACAGCCAAAGAACTGTTATCCACAAATACACAAATATCTTAAAGCACGATTTCTTTTATGATTTAAAACATAAATATACAAATGACAGGTGGTATCCTCCAGTGAAAACACATATAATAATCCTGTAATATTATACATGAAAGTCAGCGATTAAATATGCCATGAAGAGAACTGAAGAAATTTTGCTCTCAGTGTAAAATACCATGGGTGCTCAATTTCACAGGAAGATAATTTTGAGTTTCTTGTAAGACAATAGTGAGAAAGCCCAAAAAGGCCAAGGGACTCGTGACAGACTTGGGGAAGAACATCCATTTCTAGCCACAAGTTGTAAGAGAAAATTGTCACGTGTATCCTTATATAAAGGGGAAACATAAAACTTTAAGAGTTTTGAATAAAATTCAAAAATGTTGCGTATCCTTCTCTAATAAGTGCCAAGGATATGGCCTTAGGTATGAATGCAGGTAAAACCATTTTGAGGGGAGGCTCCATCCTACTCCCTCCTCCTCCATCACTTTCAGGGAGACCTGCGCCACTCAGTAACACTAACAAAACAAAGTGCTACACACACACAAAGCCATTGTCTAGCTGAAATGCAGACAGAATTGGGTGACTGTAAATTGTTTTGGCACCCCTACCTCTGATGCCTGTAAGAACTTGGCTCTGAATCCATTGCACTGTTTTTAAAGAAAAATGGCTTTTGACATAGGATGGACCTTGAGAAAATTGCAGAAAAACACATTCTTTACTTGCTTTTCAATGATATAAGAAATCCTTCCCTTTGAGCACTTCACTGGACTTTTCAGAAATTACATTATTAATGCCAAAATATTTCTCATTTCTAATCGATTCTGTTATGTTTATTATAGATATACAATATGTTCTAATAAAGAACACTTATTTAAATTGACGATGTAGGGAAATTTCAAACAATTTTACAAGCTAAGAAGGTTCATCAGTAAGAAGACCTTATAATTTTTGTTTCATTAAATTATTTTAAAACCATAAGCCTGATGATTACAGATGGAATTCTTTTGTAACTTATAAGATTACCGTATAGAGAATTATCTTTTATTTAAAATTCTGGTGAATGTCATACGTAATTTAAAAGGTTGAGGAGCAAATTTTACATAAACATTTCAGAAACACTTAAAGGAGTGGAAAACAGAAGTAGAACTCAAAGTATCTGCAGAATACCAGGATTTAAAATATGACATTGACAAATAATCATTGTCTATATATTCATAAAAATTTTATATTTACCACTTTGGTGTTAGTTTTAAAAAATATAACACAGTCTTATTTATGTTTAAGAAAGTTGAGAAAAAGTCTTGTTTTTTATTTTTCCAAAGAAGGGGTAGGATAACTTTTTAAACACCCGTGAATGTATGAAACTCCTAATCAAACAAATCCCATTAGGAATGTTAAAAAAGCAGTTGAAACATACTCATATGTGCTACATTACTGAACTGCTACTGATTTCCGTTTCATGTGCTAGGAAGTATAAACATGAAAAAAGCCTTCTATGTTATATGCCAGAAAGTATGAAAATGAAAAAGTATAGGAATGATTTTGTGTCCGTTCTTAAATGGTCATGACTTGACAAAGGTGAGTGTAAATCATTTTCTGGCAAAACCCATCAAATGTAAGAAATGAATGCTATGATTTAGCCCCGAGACATGAGATGCAATCGACTTGTTTCTTTCTGTAGTATCTGCTGCTAAGTCCTATGTACTGTATTTCAATGGTGTAAATTTTTGTAGAAGGATCCGCAGCAGTTACTTTTCGCTATTTCAAGCACTTCTGGGCTTTATCGGATACATACATTGATTCTTGGACTTCAGCTTGCCCGACAACTGAGAGCTAACACTGGCCAAGCCCACTCTGCACCACGCCCTCCTCGAATGAGCACAGTAGGACACATAGACACACAGTGGAAAAGGTGGGAAGAGGGCAGGAAAGGAATGAGGGGAGGAGGCATGTGTGCATTTCTCAGTTCAAATGACAAAGGATTAAAGAAATCATTGCCTTCCTTGTGTGACAATACTAAGGTTAGAGATGCTGATAGTTCTTCAGGGGTGGAAGAAGGCTTAAAGAGCATTTAATTTAAACTCTTCACTGTATAGATAAAGAAAGCTCAGAGAAGTGTCAGGTCCTGCCAAATATCAGATCTACTGCATACACCTAGGTCATTGTGACTAAACTCTAGGTGTTTTGACTCTGAAATTTTGTTGCTTATCCTCTGTCCAGATGCGGCTACGGTTTGGATAAATGCGCGCCGCCCCCCCAGCCTCCTGTGTTAAACACTTGCTCCCTAGCCCATGATGCTGTTCGGAGGTGGTGCAATCTTTAAGAGGCGGGGATGGTGGGAGGAAGTTAGGCCACAGGAAGATACGTCCTGGGAGGGGATCAGACTCCCTTTCCTGTGCCTGGGACACCATAGCTAACACTCATACTTAAAGAAGGAGAAGTTTGATTTGCCTCATGGTTTCAGGATATTCAGTCTATGAGATGCTGGCTTCAAGGTAGAAAGCTCACGGCAGAAAAGCTTTGTGGAGGTGCTTCATTCCCGGTGACTGAGAAGTGGAGCAAGCGGACAGCACAGGAAAGGAAGGGTAAGGGAACCTGTTTCATACCCAAGGTCTTGTCCCGTGAACCTCTCAGGCACACA
Source organism: Chinchilla lanigera (assembly GCF_000276665.1). Classification (NCBI taxonomy): domain Eukaryota; kingdom Metazoa; phylum Chordata; class Mammalia; order Rodentia; family Chinchillidae; genus Chinchilla; species Chinchilla lanigera. Next base: position 8,509 of record NW_004955984.1, read on the forward strand.
CAGGAGTGTGCTTTACCAAGCACCTAAATGAACCCCAAGCCAATGAGGCTGACAGTTAAGCTTAACCACCACAGGGATCTTAGGACCTACCCTCTCTCATTATTTCTTACCTGTCTGCCGTGATAGGAACAGCTCCTCTGCCACATTCTCCCGCCATGATGTTCTGCTTTATCCCAGGCCCAAAGCAACAGAGTCAAAGGACTCACGCCTCTGAAACCATAGGAGCCTTTTGCCTTACTCAACTGATTGTCTTAGGTACTTTGTCATGGTGGCAGAAAACAGACTAACAGAGCTCTAAGCACTTAGGACAATAGCAATGATATTGTCCTAAAAATAATACAAACTTCAGGAATGACTAAATAACGAACACTATGCAATTATCCTTCATCTGATTAACAGTAGTCTAAATCAAAAAATTGACCCATTTAAATTAAATAGGAAGCATTTGAAATATGTTCTATATTAATAATTTATAACATAATTTACCAGTTTTTATAATTTTGGATTTTACATGAAACTAGGGACTATTATTGTTATTTTCAAACACAGTTTGAGTCTTAGTATTTGAATTGCACATATGAACAGGGGAAGGCAAAGAAGGTTACACAGGCCAAATTTTTCTCACCACAATAGGTAAGTGGCTCTTACAGGCCTTTGCCAATATATAGACACACTTCACAACATACAGTTCTGTCAGAGAAGAATGGTGTTGGAACTGCCATCTTTTATCATCTTTCTCACATTCCTACACCTTCTCTAAATAATATTTGACCAGTTCATGAAACATAACATGATACCAAAATTACACTTCAAACATCTGACTTTTAAGTGTTGTTCTTGTGCAGGTAATGATGAATAGCCACCCACACGCTGGAAGAGAGGTTTATACCGCATTCCCTCTTTAAGTGTATACGTCTTTCCTGGGAGAAAAGAGAAACAATCATCTTCTTTAACAATCCAAATCTTTCTTTCCATTGCATTTACTGATAGCAAGGTTTTTATTGTGGTAGCTTTTGCTAGGGTTCTCTTTTAAAACTTCAATACTTTAAAAAGTAATATTTTAAAAATTAAACACAAACATTTAAGTCTTTCTCTTTTTCATAAGAATAATAGAGCAAAAGGGTTGGGTACGAGGGATTTTATCTAATGTCACGTATTTGTGTTAACTCTGTCTTTTAAAAATAGGCTACAACTGGAATGTTTCTCTCCTTTCTTTTCAGTCCAATAATTTAAGTGAAATCTTTAGGGGTTTCCTTCTATCCATTTCGGTCACACTGCATTATTCTATCTTTCCCTTTCTCTGTTCACTGATGAATTCTGTATTGAATTACATCTCCTTGATATCTCCTGAAATAGTAATAGTATATAAAAAAGCAAAACGTCTATCTTTCATTGAGCAGATAAATCTGGGTAATCTCCATTAAAAATAAGCTTAAGAAAGATGACTTGTGGCATAACTCCTATTAACACACATCTGTGATTCCTAAAGCAGCTCTATGGTTGAGTACCTGCCTCCTGTGTGCAAGGCTCTGGCTTCAAATCCAGCACCACAAAAACAAACAAGAACTGTTTGCACTGATTATGATCACTATCTCAAAATTATTTTAGAGTCTCTATCTAAATTAAATCCAGAAAAATAAATCTCATGTTTATATACAGAAAAATATTTTAAACAGCATGTATTTCCAATACTGAGGAGTAGAAAACGGTATGCTAAGAAATTATTTGTACAACTGTGAAGCAACTTCATGATCTAGAGTTAACTGAACTTGAACTCAATTACTATCAAACAAAGTTACCTGAGCAGTTAAACCTGAATATGACAATGTTTGGTAAGCTCTTGATAAATGTTGTAGTGGAAGAGTATTATCAGATGCTAGGACCCCCACTCCATACACCCAACATAGAACGTTGATAAAATAAAGCTGGGTTCATTTCCTAGAGCCGTGGGAGTGGTCACGACTGGTTGGAGTCTTGGAAGTATTTGTTCGAATCTTTC
>NW_004955985.1:0-10449 GCF_000276665.1 Chinchilla lanigera
ATAAGTAGTTACAGCCTAAGGGTTGTCAAAAATAGCATATTACCTCCTCACCAGTGACTCCTTTCACTGAGGTATGATGGCTGGAAGGAAGGCCAGTTTATTATGTCTCAGTATTCTCAGGGATGGAGTCTCCATGTCTTTCTCACAGCATTTATGCCCAGGATATTTTCTAATGTCTATCCTGAATCCCTCTGATTGAAAGTTAAGTTCATCATCTCTTGGAGAGCAGCTCTCTGCTGTTTCAATGTCACTATTGATTGGAAATACTTTGTGTGACTCTTTCCTCTTCATACTTCCAAATTCTACTCTTCTCAGCACCTCTAGCCACGATTTATAACATTGTTTTATCTTGTATTTTTTTTCATTTCGCAAACAGCTGCACCATGACCTTCCCCTCCTCCAGCTATAGAAACAAATTTCTTTGAGTTTATTCTCCCATCTCCCATATGTCAAATTTATGAGGTTGCACATTGTTCAATTTTTTTCATTTCTTCTTCAAATTTGCCTTCTCCTACAAATTCTAAATTTTAATTGAAAGGCCAAATCTTTTTATCGTTTAGCTAGGTTTAATTTCCTTCTCAGTGGTTCAGTATCATGCCCTCATCCCAAGCCTACGGTATGCTTAGGCCTGTTCATTTCTGTCTCTCTGCAGTGCTCTTTCCTGGGTGAGGCTCCACTGGAGAGGCCTCTGCGGAAGGGATGGCAGATGGAAGGAAATGCAGATGCTTGCATTTACATACCTGCTGTACCGAGAACACCATGATTGAAAGAGTTATTGCGAGATGCTCTTGCAGAAGGTCTCAGATTATTCCTCCCCTGTGGAGTGGAAGAAACTTGGGTTACAGCTCATGCATCTTTCATAAGGACGTATCTGGGCTAGTTAAGGGTATCCAACTTAGTCTAGAGAGCTGGAATCACACCGTTCAGGATGTGAAAATCTGGGGGGAAAACTATACCTTATTGCTTTGAGTGCTCTTCTGGGTCGCAATTTCTTGGACCTGCATCTTTAGGGGTGCATTAATGCTGTTGCTCACAGGCAGGGAACAGAAGGAAAATAGATATACTCAAGGGCTCCAAAGCCATTACTGATTTGGAGGTAGGCAGGCAGCAGGAAGTAAATACAGTGAAACAGTGGGAGAAAGATACTTAGCATCAGTCTCCTGGGCAGTAAGTCAGGACCTGCCAGACAGCATGTCTAGGGGTTTCTGCATGGGGCATCCCTACATGGTGGCTTGTAGAACATTCTAGCCATATTTGGATGGACTCTGAGCAGCTGCATCTTACAGAACTGACAATGAGCTTCTTCGAGCCTGAGAGCTGCAGTAGGCAGAGCTGGTGAGAGCAACGGCAGCTGGCAGCAGTAATAACCAAGCAGCTCATTAGAAAGTGCTTTTCATGCCAGTGTCTGAAGAGAACGCTGTAGAAGCCTGTGAGGGACCAAGGATGGCATCAAGAAGAAGAACTGACACAAATAAAGAAACTGAAGTTCAAAGAACTTAAAGACATTTCCCAAAGCTATGTACCCAGTTCTTCCGTACTTCCAAGGGCACAGTAGCTTGAGGGTAGAATTGGATCCCAATAACACTTTCTCAGCAGCATTTCATTCATCTTCACTCACTAACTTTTGGGAATTTCAGTTGTCCTAAAATTCCTTCATGATAACAATAATATTAAAAATAATAGTAATCATGTTTGTAAAATAGCTACCATTGTTCAAGCACTTACTATGTGCTCTTAGAACCTTACAGTAATGCCCACTCTCAACAATGATGCTATTCCTATGTCACAGTTGACAAAAATGTAGTCCAGACAGATTTAATACTTTCCCAAGATAACACAGCTAGTAAGTGGTGGAACTAAGGTCATACACAATTCCAAAGTTGCATAACTGCATCAGGACAAGTCAGGCAGTAGGTTAAGGAATCCCCAGAGACACCCTTGTTTTCACTGCTTATTACACTGTGCTCTAACAAGTCACCTGAGTGAGGGGAAGCACAGGCTGGACTACTTCCCCAAGAGGCGTGGCCTGCTGCTCTGGTTTCTTACACAGGAGTCATCAATAAAAGTCTTTTTACCTTTCTGTGCATTTCTCTTCCTAAGAACCTGGGCAGGAACCCAGGAGGGGTGGAAGGGCTCCAGATGGCATGGTCTTTGCTCTGTTCAAAATTGCTCTTCTCTTTCACCAGCTATTTCTCATCTTTCCACAAATCGTTTTGCCCCTCAAACCTTCATCCCATAGCACACTCCTTTGCCTTTCACTCAGATAGGGGCCAGCAGGCTAGACAGACAAGACCAAGTGGGTCTGAGCTCTCAGAACTAGTTTACTCTTAAGATCCTTAAATTGAGAGACCCATTATGTGTATTACTAGGATCATTAAATATTCTGTATATCTCAGATATTCTCTCATTAAATTGTACTTTTTTTGAGGCAATTCATCTTTTCACTCCCATGCACAGCATGGTGCTTACTATGTACTTTTCAAGTTTATAATATGAAGGCATCTGTGAATGAATGAATGTAGGTAAACAAAATTAGGTGCTTCTAATTTCTTCTGATTTGAGATTATATTCTTAACAGAATCTTTAACAAGGCTCAAAGCTCCTGTCTGCCTTAGGGTGTTTGTACTTTCCATTTTCTTCCACCAGAATATTCTTCTGAAGTGTTTCAGGTGACTTCTGCCCTTACTTTATTCAAATCCTGTTAAAATCCTCAGAGAGTCCTTCCTCCACATCTCCACGGAAAATACACTACCAGAGTTTGCCGCCACCTCATCCTGATCTGTTTTCCTTAGTAGACCTATTGAATGTTTGCGTGTTGTCTCATTTGCTCAATAAATTTGTGAAATTGAGGCCTTTGTTTTATTCTGTCCTATGCCTCCAGTGCCCTGAACAGTTCCTGGAAGGTAGTAGGAGCTTGGTGAATATATGCTGAATTGATAAATCGAGCCTAGAAAAGCTCCCTAAAAATGATGTGCGTCCCATGCTCAGGTACCCTAGCTTTTCCAGGCTCTAGTCTAGTGAATACCTTCAAAGTTCCACAGTCTGATAACATCAAAAATGTTGACTCTTCAAAAAAGTTAATTATTTATTGATCTCTCCTTGAGAATATGCATCAAGAGCTATAAACTCTTAGCTCTGAGTCCATTATTTCCTGGTCTTCACAGCTGGAAAGCCTCATGATGAATGACAGCTTATATTAAAGGTCTTGTTCATCTGCCATCATCGAGGAATAAGTAGATTTTGGGGCAGTGTAAAATTTTAAAATATTCTCACTTAGACTATTTTGTTGGTATGAAAATACTTAATAATTTTTGGACCTTTGCTTCTGGCCATACAGGGTCATAATCATTTATTTATCTTTTTGTCTGAAAGAAGTGAAAAACAGGACAAAATATATGACACAGTGGTTCTCCAGATACTGGGTATGAGGTGGTGAAAGACATCGATCTCTGTTTGGGAGACAAGCCAATCCCTATGGTTTTCTCAACTCACTATCTGGAGAGAGCTTCTAGGCTGTGGTATAGGGAAGGGAAGCCAGGCCAGATCACGACAGCCTTCCTGTGTTTGGGGGCTTGGGCTAGAAGTCTAGGTAAGCCAATGATTAGAGTCCATGGACCAAGCCCGGATCAATTCCTGCATGTGTAGATTCTCCTGAATCCCAGAAGGAATCACTCAGTGATGAGGGGAGCCCTCTCTCTGGCCTATGTGACAAAGAGAGTGGAGATGGTTCTTAGCAGCACAGGTGGGACACATCATAGTTCCCAGGATCAAGTGAGCAAGCCAAATAAAAAGTGTACATAATGTACAATTCTACTTATAGGAAATCATGGAAAACTAAAACTAATCTGTAATGACAGGAACCAGATTAGTAGTTGCCTAGGGACTGTTGTGGGGCAGAGCAATGCAGGAGGAAGGCACTGCAGAGGACGGGAGTAATCTTTTGGAGGCAATGGGTATATTCATTATCTTAACTATAGGGATGGTCTTACAGGTATATACAAGTATCAACCCCCAATGAACTTTATATATATTTTATTATATGTTAATTATATGTCAATGAGGCTGATAAAGATATGTAACAAAAATTTCCTTTATCCTTCATTTCTTCTTTTTTCTTTGATACCAGAAACTGAACTCACAACACTATGCTTGCCAGGCAGGTGCTGTGCCACTGAGCTATTTCCCCAGCCTTCAACCTGCATTTTTTAAAAGGGTCAAGTGAACATGGTTTACTACTTTCAGGGTAGCTCTGGATCATCAGTTTGAATATGGATTATTATTAGACTGTGTCAAAATGAACTCAGAAATACAAGGGATTGAGTCTGGACTTGGAATGTTGGTCTACCCTTCAAATTTCTCTAGCCTCCCTCTTTGCTGTCGACTTTCATGATCTCCTGCCAATAGCATGGTGTCCTCCCAGTTGAAACTTTGTGTCAGGCACCGTTGGCCTCAAGTGCATTAGTTACCAAGTCCTTCCACAGACTAAAGCTCGAGGCTGGCTCAGCAGGTGCTCTTACAACTCTTACTGTCCAGGACTAAGGAGCTCTCACTTGCTCAGCTTCCTTGGGCTACTCTTAACCTTCTCTCCTTCATTTTCAAGATCAGCACTAACAGGTGGCATGAGCATTGTTTTTTCAAAGGCATGGCCAGTAAGCGTTCTCTGGTCAGCAAATGAATGAATGAAAAGGGGTTAAAGTGTTTCATAACCTGACTTCTACAACTGTCTTTTTTATCATGAGCTGCTGATCTGTTTACGCTCTTTGGTTAGGACTGCTGCTCCGTGGCATCCTGCTGCTGCTCACGGTGAAGAGGACATTAGACACCAGTGCTCCAAGGTGTTAGTCCCATTGCACCAAGAGCATCTGGGTCCCAGAGGTGACGGGAACAGCAGTGTGATTGCTATGGACAATGGCATGAGCTTCATTCTGGTGTCAGTTCTAAAAATATGGCAATTAGAATAATTGTTGACTAGGCAGAGAGCTGCCTATTTTCAGATTCCTTTCATTAAATGAATTAAATGAAATAATGTATGTGAAGAGTCCAAGAGAGGACATGGTGCTCAAAGAATGAAAAGTACTGGTATTTTGTGGTTGTTACTGTTATTATTATTTTCTCAGAGATAAATGTGAACTGTGGCTTACTGACATTTCAAGTAGATAAGTGGATTGGGGGTTGAGCCGTAGCATAAGAAGAACTAGCTTAACGTCAATCTAAAGGAACACACTGGGTGGAATGCCACAGGCTCAGCCAAAGTTTTAAATGCCATGTGGGAAGGTAAGTTTTGCTTATTACATTGGATGATAACACAAAGTTGGAAGGAATGGAACCATGGATGCAATATACTGGAAAAGGGATAGGATTTGCTTAAAGAGTTGCTTTAGGTCCCCAAATTCAATCATACAATCACTCAGTTTCCTCATCTGTAAAGTGTTAAAAGCATCAGCAAAAACTGGCAGGCACCTTGTATGTAGATATGTTTTTAAAGGTCTCACATAATTCATGACTCATTCTGAAAAATGATAATAGGCTTATTTACTACCTAAACGTTGATAAGTCACAAGGCAATGTCCCCATGGGAGATTTAAGCTCTTTTATTAAGGAGTTAATAAAAACTCCTTCCTCTTCACCTGTTCCCCTCCAGTTCCCCTTGACAAAAACTAACCTCGCCTTCATCTGCCTTGGCAGAACCAGACGTTCAACTCTTACAAACAACCCACCCCACTCGGGCTGTTCTGGCCCATACACAGCCCCTCCCAGAAAATGTTCTGGCTCACAGACACCCCACCCCCAAAAAAGAGACAGCTTAAAAGTCTCATGCTTTGCTCAGCTCGGGACTGTCCTAGTCCTCGGGGCAGCCCGCCATGTTACTCCCCCCAATAAAGACTCCTCTCGTGTCAGAAGGTCTGGTCTGGTTCTGTGTGGGCCTCGGCCCTATCATATCATTTGGTGTTGAAAATCCGGGAGGGATGCCAAGGCTCCAGCCGGTCCCTCCTGACCGGGGACCCCTCCCCAGGTCCACCACTGAGCACCTCTGAAGTGGACCACAAGCCCCGGACCCGCCACATTGCTAACCTCATCCACAGACACTTCTCACCAGGTATAAGCTTCCTCTTCATGTCCTCCCCTCCCCGTCCTTGCCCCTCCTGTTTCCGTCCTATATTCCTCCCTTCCCCTTTACCCTGATTTCTTTGGCCCCTCCAAATCTGCCGCCTACATCGTTGCCTGCCTTTTTCTCTCCTTCTGCCGCCTGATTGCTGACAAGCACTACGGACCCCTCGTCCGCCCTTGGCAATCCCCGGGCAACTTTCTCTACTGGATCGACTCTGAATTCTTTCAGGGCACTTTTGCCCTCTTCGACCCAGACCACGTCCATCTTTTTTCCTTCCTCCTCTTTGCTCTCCTATTCCTGACTTAGACCTTCCTCTTTCTTTCTTTCCCTTCCTCTTTCTTTCTCTCTTTGAAGGCCTCCCTGTCGCACCTCTTGGACGGCTCATTCACCCAGCTTCACACCCCTGGCCTCTGAGGCCCCCTCCCAAAATATTTGCTCAGATACTGACTAGGGTTAAAGCCCCTTATTGACCGGCTCCTCAAGCAGAAACTCCTAATCCCTACACACTCCCCATATAACTCCCCTATCCTTCCCATCATCAAACCTACACTTTCTTCACTACTCCCTTAAACCCTTCCTCCTATCCACTGCCATGGCCATCAGCAGGTCACTGACAAAATCACAGAAAAAAACAGTCGGGCAGACAAAGCAGCCAAGTTGGCAGCCCTCCATCCATGGCTGCGCCACAGTCTCCCTCTTAGCACCCAGGACTTAGTCCCTCCCCCTTTATATCCCACTGGGCTCACCTACTCAGACACACAGCTCAAGCAACTGTCCCAAAAGAGTGCTTCCCCTGGCCCATACGGCTGGCTCCTCTTGGATGGGAAGCACTTCTCCCAGATGACCACGCCCGACAGTTCCTTAGCCAACCACACAACTCTCTACACATAGGCTGGAGGCTGCTAAAAAGGCTCCTAGACCCCATCATCTTCTATCCTGGCCTAACCCCCTTACTATATAGGAAGACTGACAAATTGTCTTTACTCACATGCCCAGGCACAAAAAACTCCAATACATCCTCACCTGGGTGGACATATTCACAGGATGAATAAAAGCCTTCCCCACCTCACATAAAACAGCAGACACCATCACACAGACCCTTCCCACAGAAATCATTCCCTGTTTTGGCCTACCCCAATTCAGTCAGACAAGGGACCGGGATTCATCTCCAAAGTCACCCAACAAGTTTCACAGGCCCTTAACATCCACTGGGGCCTGCACACTCCCTACCGCCTTCAGTCTTCAGGTAAGGTAGAAAAAACTAACCATCTCCTTAAGGTACATCTCTCTAAGCTCTCCATAGAGACTCAGCATTCATGGCCATCCCTCCTGCCTATGGCCATGACCCGGCTTGGCACTGTCCCCCGCCAACCCTCCGGCCTCAGCCCCTTCGAATTCATGCACGGACGGCCTTTCCTCCTCCAGCTTCCCCTGCTGCTCCAAGCCCACTCGCTAATTACCTGCCTCTTCTCTCCCTTACCCGTCACCTCCTCCCATCCTATACAGACCCATGTTCACCCAAGCCTGACAAAAACTCAGCTCCTTTGCAGGTCCAGCCCGACCAATTCCTCTACCCACCTGGGCGCTGTTGAGACCCCTGACCGCCATTTGTGCTCTTCTCCTCGCAGCACCCTGCGTTTTCTCCCGCATTCGCACACGGCCCAAAAATTAACAATTCAAAATTTTAACATTATGCTTCTTTCAGATTTCCAATTTCAGCCGGTCCCCACTGACGATCCAGACGAAGCACTCTAAAACAAACCCAACTACACCCCTCCTCAGCCAGAAGTAGCTGCCAACCAGACACTTCTCCCCTATCCCTATTAGATCAAGTCTGGAATGAGAAGTCACAAGGCACGCCCCATGGGAGATTTAAGCTCTTTTATTAAGGAGTTAATAAAAACTCCTTCCTCTTCACCTGGTCCCCTCCAGTTCCCCTCGACAAAAGCCAAACTCGCCCTCATCCACCCCGGCAGAACCAGACATTCAACTCTTACAAAACAACCCACTCTGCTTGGGCTGTTCTGGCCCATGCACAGCACCTCCCAGAAAATATTCTGGCTCACAGACACCCCCCCCCCCACACACACACACACACACACACAAAGAAAGCTTAAAAACCCCATGCTTTGCTCAGCTCAAGGCTGTCCTAGTCCGCTGGTCAGCCTGCCGTGTGGAACTCCCCAATAAAGACTCCTCTCGTGTCAGAAGGTCTGGTCTGGTTCTGTGTGGGTCTCGGCCCTATCATATCAAACCTGTCACTCCAGGAATAATAATAAAAGCAGCATATAGCAGCTTCAGTATACTGCAGTTATTGACAATTTTTTGGAAAGCTGGGGAATTTGAATTATTTAAACTTTATGCACAAAATATGACTTTCCTAGTTAAATTCATTTACTTAAAAATGTGTATAATATGCAAACAAATGAATAAATTTAGTCTGCTATGCAGGAGAAGGGCTGCATTTTGGGGATTCTGGCACCAGTCTGAATCATTTGGAAGATCTGAGAACAGTAATTTGACTAAAACGTGGTGGCTCTTAAAACAACCAGTCCGTTTTGGTTTTGTTTTTTTTTTTCTTTTCAGTACTGGGATTGAATCCATGGCCTTGTACACGCTAGGCAAACACTCTACCATTGAGCTACATTCCCACCCCTTTTTATTTTTTAAGACAAGGACTCACTAAGTGGTCCAAGCTGGCCTCAAATTTGTGATCCTTCTGCCTCAGCTGCCTGAGCAGCTAGGATCACAGGTATGTGTGCACTTTTCCATCCAGCAGATGACCAGTCTTCAGAGAGTACTGACAAAGGTCCTTTGTACCTTAGCCCTCCCTCTGAGACAAGTGGGCCTTACTGAGGTCATGGCAAGGCAGGTTGGAGCGGACTAAGGAAGCTAGGTTCATGTATAATGTTGGATAAAACTGAACTTAGAATTTATGCTGTTATCACTTCCCTGTTTGCTATGCAGACTGTAAGCAGGGTCTAGCCACAGACACTACCAGTGTTGCCTATACCGAATGCCTTCTTTCAGATTCACCTGACCTGGGAAGCTTCAGGTTTTTATAGCTGCTGTGGCGAAAGAATGGATGTGGCCTAAGCTTTTCTCTTACCACAGGCTGATGCTGGTGGTCTCTGGCCCCTCTTATCATTTGTGTAAGATTGTGCACTCCTATGCCACAGGGCATGGGGCATTGCTTCCCTTCTGCCTGCTGAAGCGGCTTAGGCATTCATGGCAAGAAATTTCCCATAGAACCAACATTCATCAGTGAGAAATAGAGTCAGAATGGAGCTAGCAGACCAACTCCCCCTCCATTTCTCCATGTCCTGCCTGGCCCGGTGGGAGCATCAGTCAGACAATGACTTTTTGTGGGATACAGCCAGTCTGACTGATGGCCAGTGCCTTATCTTGCATTTGCTTCCTATCCACCTGTGCTTCAGTCATCTTTTCCTTCATACTTACTGCTCTGGGCTGGTACTTGCCAGGAAAGTCTAGCCACAGACTCATTTTTTTCTAGGCAGCTCAGACTAAAGCACTAACGGTGAGCAGTGAGCTGAACTAGGCACCGAGTCCCTGCCTTCTAGGGGCGTATGATTCAGGGCAAGAGACAGACAGGTGAGACAAACTAAAACACAGAGCCATGCATGGTGACAACTTGCATCTCATCTTTGAGATCCTCCAAATTTTGGGTAGTTGTCTCTAGTTTCGGCGATTTCTTTTTGTGCTAACTGAAACACATTTATTTGCATGTAATTTTGTCGAGAGTCCTGTGAGATTTATTTCAGAGTCTCACCTTAGTACAAGTGGCACAATGGGGCTGGGAGACCACGCCCCTCCGCCCGTGCATGTTAGCTCTCCTGGCCAGACCTTCTATAACTTTTCCCACTTGAGCCTCATTAAAGATTGGCATGTATGGGCCGCATCTCATGTATGTGATTGAATCAGAGTGAATTCTGGGACAGGCATGGCTATCACGGTACTGTCCATCTTATCCAGAGACCCACTAGGAGGCACCCAGGGTCAGGTGTGCATCCTTTAAAATCTGAAAGCCTGATTTATTTGTGTGCTTCTAATTTCCCTGTCTTCCCAATGCCATCTTTTGGTTTCTGTGGTCGTGGACTTGCCCTGAGCCCACCTTGCCCTTTTCTTCAACAAATATAGCTGCGTCTTCTTTTCCCATTGGATGTACAGTTACCAGTTGCCTGCCATACACGAGAACCCGGAACATACCTCTTGGCTCTGTCACACAGTATCAGACTCATGGAGAGGCCAGCCCTTTCCTTGGAGATTCAATAACGCATTTTCAGTGTGTTCATGCTTCTGCAGGCATTTTGCTTTGGAAA
>NW_004955986.1:0-10414 GCF_000276665.1 Chinchilla lanigera
TCTGCAGTTCAGGCTGGCCTTGAGCTCACTTTGTAGCCCAGGCTGGTCTCGAACTCACAACGATCCTCCTGCCTCAGCCTCCTGAGTGCTGGGATTACAAGCATGTGCCAACACGCCTGGCTGGCACATTGCATCTTAATCATTTTTCCTTCCCCTTGCCTGGCCCCCTCCAGATCTCTGCAAAAGATCTATTTTCCTATTTCCTATTATCTGTCTTTTATTTTACTCTTTAAATTACTTATACTTCAAGTGTCTTATAAAAGAAACCATATAATATTTAAACTTCTATGTCTGATTTCACAAAGCATTATGGTCTCAAAATGCATCTATTTTTGTACAAATGACTTGAATATATTTTTCTTTATGGCTGAACAGTACTCCATTCTGTATATATACCACATTTCATTTATCTCTCTGTTGATGAACATACAGGCTGCTTCCATGGTTTAGTTATTATGAATTGTACTGCTCTAAACATGAGTATGCATATACCACTATAATGTGATATCTTTAACTCTTTCAGGAAGATACCTAGGAAAAGAATATCTGAGTTGAATGAGATTTTTTAGTTTTTCGAAGAATCACCATAGTGATTTCCATAGTGGTTGAACTAGTTTACATGCCTGCCATCAACGTACAAGGCTTCCTTTTCCCCCACAAACCTGCTATCATTTGTTGTTTTTTGAGTTATTGATGATAACTATGCTTTCTGGAGTTAGATGGAATCTCAGTGTTGTTTTGATTTGCATTTTCATGATGGCTAAAGATTTTTCATGTACTTATTAGCTATTTGTATATCTTCTGTACAGTGTATTTATTTCAGTTGCCCATTTTTCATTGGCTCTTTTTGGGCTCTCATTTCTTTTTAGTTCTTTATATATTCTAGATATTAATCTTTTATTTGAGGAGTAACTGGCAAAATTTTGTTCCCATTCTGTTTTTTGTTTTTTTTTGTACCAGGAACTGAACTCATGACCTCAAGTTCGAGGCAAGCACTTATGCTGCTGAGCTATATCCCTGGCCCTGTTCCCATTCTGTAAACTTTCTTTTCACATTGTTACTATGCAAAAGTTTTTTAATTTGATATTTGTTAATTCTCCATATTATTTCTTGTACAGTTGGAGTTCTGTTCAGAAGGTCCTGGCTTACGCCTATATCTATAAGGGTTTTACCTATTTTATCTTCTAGCAGATTATTTCTGTTTAAATATCTAGATCTTTTGTCTGTTTTGATTTCATTTTAGTGCATGGTGAGAGATATGGACCTAGAGTCAATCTCCTGCATGTTAATACCCAGTTTTCCCCGGACCCTTTGTTAAAGAGGCTTTTTTCTAGTGTATATTTTTGGCCCCTTTGTCAAAGATCAGATGCTTCAGTATGCATGTTTTTGTTTCTGCATCCTCAGTTCTGTTCTATTGATCCACGTGTCTTTTTTTGTGCCAGTACCATGCTGTTTTTATCACTGTAGCTTGTTATATAGTTTGAGGTCTGGGATTGCAATGCCTGTTGTTTTGCTCTTGTTGTTCAGGATTGCTTTGGCTATTCAGAGTCTCTTCTGCATCCATATAAATTTTAGAATATATTTTCTAGTTCTGTGAAGAATCTTTTTGTCATTTTGATTGGCATTGCATTAACTATGTGTCATTTTTTGTAATATGGCCATAATATTGATTCTTACTATCCAAGAACAGAGGATATCTTTCCATTTTCTTTTCTTTCTCTGTCTTTTTCCATTTTCTGATGACCTCTTTGGTCTCTTTTTTCACATTACTTTAATTTTCATTATACAGGTCTTTTACTTCCTTGGTTAGGTTAATACCTAAGTATTTAATTTTTTTAAATCTTTTTGAGGCAGCGTCACACTGTGCAGTTCAGGCTGGCCTTGAGCTCACTTTGTAGCCCAGGCTGGTCTCGAACTTGCAACAACCCTCCTGCTTCAGCCTCCCGAGTGCTGGGATTACAGGCATGCACCACCATGCCCAGTTTAATTTTTTCTTTTTGAGGGTATTACAAATAGTGTTGTTTTCTTGATTTCTTTCTTGGTATGTTCACTATTAGAATGCTATTGATTTTTGTATATTGATTTTCGATCCTGCTACCTTGCTGAATTTATTTATTAGTTATTGGTTTATTTGTTCTAAGAGTCTTTTGTGGAATATTTTTGGGGGGTGAGGGCTTCTGTGTAAAGAATCATGTCATCTGAAAATAAAGATAGTTTGACTTCTCCTTTTCCTATAAGTAACCCTTTCATTTTTCTCTCTTGCCTGATTGCTTTGGCTAAAATTTCAAATACTATATTGAACAGGAATGGTGAAAGTGGATGTCATTTTCTTGTTCCTGAATGTTTCTACAACATTATAGTTCAATTTTGTCCATTTTTCTGTAAGTTTCCCCTCCTTACTTTTTTTATATGTTTGGCTTTTGTTTTTAAATGATAAAAGTGTTTTTCTTCTCTACTTTTTGAAATTTATAACCTATATCTATTCTTTTGGTGGTTATCTCTGAAATTCTACCATGTATATTTGATTACAAAGTCTTAAGTTTAAACAGTGTATTAACTCTCTTCAGAGTAATAGACTGTAAGCCTCTTTTCTGTTGTTCACATTTCCTTCTGACTTTCAAACTATTGTTTTCTGGTATTTTAATTCTGTCATTTTAACTTAATAAAATAATATATGTTTACTAGTTTATTTGCCTGGGTTTTTTTTTTTTTTTTTCTTTTTTGAGACAGAGTCTCAGGCTTGCCTTGAGCTCACTTTGTAGCCCAGGCTGGTCTCGAACTCACAACGATCCTCCTGCCTCAGCCTCCCGAGTGCTGGGATTGCAGGTGTGCACCACTACGCCTGGCTATTTTATTTTATTTATTTATTTATTTTTGTCTGTTTTGAGACAGGGTGTTTTTTGCCTGTTATTCTGTCTTGTTTCACAACACTTTCTTCTGGAATCACTTTTCTTTTCCTGAAGAACATTCTCTTTTTTTTTTCAAGATATATATGCTTTAATATAGAATTTTAAAGAGACAATGAAAGCTTGCAGTATCCTTCAGAAAAGCATCTACAGTAGACTCAGGTTATCAAGATGGGGAGCATATGGGACTACATCTAGTGCTTGGGCTAGTTTTTAAAAAGCTTTAATTCCTTTTTTTTCTTTTTTTTGAGACAAGGTCTCGCTATGCAGTTCAGGCTGGCCTTGAGCTCACTTTGTATCCCAGGCTGGTCTTGAACTCGCAGCGATCCTCCTGCCTCAGCCTCCCGAGTGCTGGGATTACAGGTGTGTGCCACCACGCCCAGCAAAAGCTTTAATTCCTTGGTGTAGAAGAACTTAAACAATCTCTGGAAGATTTAATAGTTGAAGAGGTTTCTATATGGGCTGTTTTCTTTAAAATATTGTAGATTACTTATGCAAATTCCTGGATCTCAGTGTCTTTGTCCTGGAACATTCATCCAATAGCTTCAATCACAGTTTCAATTTCATCTCTGAATAGTAAATGTCTACCTAATTCTGCCAAGTACCCTAGTAAAATAACTGCTCATCTTCTCGGATGCACTTGAGAGCTCCCCAGCAACCTTAAATATTTAATACACCCCTCATGAGAAAGAAGGTTGTTGCAGATGTTGTAAACCACCAGTTCAAAATTATAATTTCATCTTCAAGCAAATGTGATATTGACTTCATTACCTACTGTCCTTATGAGTCACAGATTTGTGATATGTATTTATATGCATCACTACTTTTGCCTCTCTGTCTTCCAAACATAGGATCAGGTGTGCAAACCCTTTTAGGACTACATATTTTAATATTGATATGTATGGTTTTACATCCCTAGGGAAATCACCCAAGTGTCTTATGGCCAAGTTCCAAGTACCTCCACAATTGCAATCCATCAGACAAAAGTAGCTGAAAGCAATTCCAGTGCAGACCGAGGAGCAGGTCACCTTGTCTAGTTTGTGCACAAGTCTTTGGAGGTTAAACAAGGGCTGAATTACAACATGCTCTACTTTGGAAATGAAGGTATCCATGATGGATGTTAATAAGCTGCAGACATTTTCTATCTTATTGAAAACTGGGCCCATGCTGGTGATTTTCTGAGGGCTTACTTTGCTGATTTTAGGATTAGAATCATTGACCCTGATTTTGAGGAAGACTAGAAATCTGGGAGTGGATCCTTGAAGAACTTACTCAAAATTTTGAGAAAGCATCTTACTATGTTAATATGGTCTTCTGATCTCCTAGAATCTTGTACTAAGATCCTGTGGAGGACATATAAGGCCTCTGGAAACTGTGGAAAGTTGTACTCACAAGAGCATTCTGGCAGTGAGGTCAATCGCATCTTGGAAGCACAGTGTTTCAGAAATCTGATTGCACCAATTCTTCTCCTTTAGAGAAGGAAAGAATTTATTGAAGGATGTTTAGTAGCTCAAAGAATCTCCTCAAAGGCCAAGAAAACAGGCCTGGCCCCCACACAGTTTGGAGTAACACTCAAATCACAGAGCAAGACTGTCCCAGTAGAGAGCACTTTTGCTAAACCAGATGCTATAGTTTGTACTGTGACCCAGGGCACCAGACAGCGTCCATAGAACATTTGCTTCTGCTATTTGGGAAGGTGGGTATCTCTGCTGCTGTCCTTACCATTTCCAGCTGCTAGCTTACAAATTAAAGGCTTATACAAATGCATTGATTGATTGGTTGGTCTGAGCTACAACAGACATGAAGAAGCAAGATTCTGGCTTCTGTCTTGGGAACACAGACTCACAAGGTGAAGAATTCCATAGACTAAGAAAGATGTTTAAAAATGTAGAGTGACTGAGCCAGGTATGGTGGCACATGCCTGTAATTCCAGCACTCCCGGGAGGCTGAGGCAGGAGGATTACTGAGAGTTCAAGGCCAGCCTGAACTACATAGCAATACTCTGTCTCAGAAAAAAAAAAAAGTTGAGTGACCAAAAAAAATGATAAATCCAGGAATTATTAGATTTGTTTGCTAATGATCAATTAGCCTGCCTAGTGGGATAGTATTCAGTAAACTTAAGTGTGAAATATGACTTTGAAGTGAAACTTAATGGAACCTGGCTATGTATACAAGCATATAAAGAATTGAAATATTTATAAATATGTATCTAAAACATATATAACACTACAGGTGTGTATCTAGTTGTGGGGAGAGAGGGAAATGGGAGTAGTTAGATACAAGTTTTGGGGAGCAGGATAAATGGTGATATTCTTCACTGAGGTAAAAAAAAAGGAAGTGTAGAAGGCAATTAAATGTCTGAGAGAAATCTGAGATAAAGATACAAATTTGTGAGTTGTCATTAAAGCCATGGGCTTGGTTGAGATCATCCATTTGATATATGAGAATGAAAAAAAAGAAGATAATCAGAGAAGAACCTTGAGGATTACAAATGGAACCCCAAAGAGGAGCCAGGGTAGAAATTACATTGCAGGAAGGCAGCATGTTATAGATCAGTTAGGTGGCAGAGGTGACACATGTTGTCTCAGAATACAGCACTGCAGCACCGATGTATGAGATACTTAGAAAAACTTAACAGTGCATCAGATGTTAGGGATGAGAGGGAGAGAAGTCACTCCTATTTTTCTGATTTCAATCTGGTGGTTAGAAGTGTTATTTCCAGAATGTTGATTCCTGAACGTTTCCTGGATATTTAAAGTCAGTTTTGGAAAGAGAGATAAAGGCAGAATTGAGCTTGTTGACTTAAATGCCTTTGAGACAGCCAAGTGGATATTTATTTCATGTAATAGATATTTGATTATCTACTGCAAGCCAAGTACTATGCTTCACACTAGGTATTCATCTACTAGATAGCTGGATCTGGAATTCTAGGTCTGGCTGCCAGTGTGCATTTGAAGCACATCAGGAAAGACAAGATGACATAGATCAAGTAAAGTGGGAAGAGGGCCAGGATCCAACCTGGAGAACCCCAGCACTGATGACCAAAGGAGAGTAAAGAAAAAATGATCAGAGAAACAGGAGAAAGCCAGGTAAGTATGACATTCAGATGCCAGGAAGAGATAATTTTGAGGAAGATTTCCTTCTGTTACTATTACAAAATACTTGAGACAGTCACCTTAAAAGAGGAAAAATTTATTTTGGCTCACAGTTTTGAAGGTTTTGAAGTTGGCCCTCTTGCTTTGGGGAGCTCTGGCAAAGCAGTGCATCATGGGGAAAAGCCCGGCATAGAGCAAAGTCATTTATTTCATGGTGCTGAGAAGCAAAAAGAGGAAGACGAGGGACTGGTATCCCACTGTTCAAAGGTGACAATACAGTGACAAAGATCTCACATTAGGCCCTACCTCATAAAGCTTTCTAGTTCCTCCTAGTAGTGCCAAAGTGGGCACTCAGCCTTTAGTGTGGGGGCGTGTGGGGAGCATCCCACTGTAAGCTGTAGCATAGACCATGTAGCCCACAGGGCCAAGTAATGCCAAAAGATCAAGGGTAACAAGGCTGAAAAACTTCCCACTGTATGTGTCAGCAGGGAGTCATTAGTATCTTCATGAAGATAACTGTGTGTACTTGGAATTGCTAGATTGAAAACTGCTTTCCAGAAGAATTTCTGTCAATTTGTATTTCTCCAGCATTACATGAAGTTACTTGCTTTCTCACTCCCCCATTCATAATGGGTATTATATCTTACTCCTTGCTCAAATGGATAAAGGAAAATAATACCTAATGATATATGAATGTTTCTCCTTTGAGTTTGTAAGGCAAAATATCTTTTTATATGTTTATTAGCCATTTGTTTTTCTTCTAGGAGTTACTCATTTAGGCCATTTTTCAGCTCTCTCTTGCTCACTAGCTCTCGCTGTCACTCACTGCCTCCCGCTCATCCTCTCTTTTTCAATACTGTGGACTGAATTTGTGGCCTTATGCATTGCTAGGCAAGGGGTCTGCCATTGAGCTATATCCCTCATCGCAGTTCTGCATTTTTAATTAGGACATTGTATGTTTTTCATGTTGATTGTTTTTTCCTGTACTGGGGATTGAACCTTGGGTGTGTGAGTACTCTGCCATCGAACTACATCCTCAGTCGTTTTTTTGGGGGGGGGTTTTTCTCCAGTACCGGGAACCGAACTCACGACCTTGCGCATGCCAGGCAGGCGCTTTTGCCGCTGAGCTAAATCCCCAGCCCCTACATCCTCAGTCTTGACATATAGTTCAGGAGGCTGGCCTTGAACTCATTATGTAGTCCAGGCTGGCCTCAAACTCGTGGCAATCCTCCTGCCTTGGCCTCCTGAGTGCTGGAATTGCAGGCATGCACCACCACACCTGGCCCAGAATTTAGTGGGGTCTCACTAAGATTCCCAGGCTGACCTTGAACTTGTGATCTTCCTGCCTCAGCCTCTCCAGGAGCTGGGATTATAGATTTTTTTTTTAAGAGTTCTTCACATATCTTTTACATTTTTAGTATTCTTTAAATTATTTTTGTGGTTTGAGGCAGAACTCTGAAGTTCCTTTTACTATTTACCTTTCTCAGTGTTGCTGAGTTTGCCCTTTGTACCATGTACATTCATGTAGATGTTTGCTCAGTGAAGAGGAATTCCTATTCACGGGTGTTATAGGAACCCGTCACAAGTTGCCCTGAACTTTCCCGGGGAGGAGTGGGGCCACTACATTGTGCACAAAGGGCCCTGTACAGGAGGTGAAGTTGGAGATCTATAGCAACTTGATCTCAGTGAGTAGAGACAACTACTTTTTGGAAACTTTTGGTTTCCTCGGTTGTTAAAAACTGTAGGCTTTTAGAGTTACTAAACGAGAGCTTGAGTAAAACTTGTATTCAGAATTCGCAAACAATTGAACCTGGACTTTGCAGAGGTATACTGTATTATACACTAATCTGCTTATTTCCGTAAGACAACTTTCTGGAAGTAGAATAATTATGTCAAAGTGTTTGTATGTTTTTAAGGATTTAATATTCCCTCTCTCCACAGTGGAAATATCAATATACTAGCCATTTTTCGAATATATTGCTATAGTGAATTATTTAATCTTCACACTAACCCTGTGAGATATAGATGGATGTTAACAGCATCCCCATCATGCCCATTTGATAGATAAGGGGGTGGAAGCACAGATACCTGTTTTTTGTTTTTTGGGTTTTTTGTTTGTTTGCTTGTTTGTTTGTTTTGGTCTTTGAGACAGGGTCTCATTGTGCAGTTCAGTCTGGTCTTAAGCTCACTTTGTACCCCAGGCTGGTCTCGAACTCGCAAAGATCCTCCTGCCTCAGCCTCCCGAGTGCTGGGATTACAGATACCTATTTTTCTGTCTGTTCTGTTATCTGATTTTTTTTAATTAATGGTTTTTCATGGATATGATTCTACATCAGCAAATCCAGACCTATCTGAGCCATTTTTTGTTAACCTCATCCTTTTTTAAAAGCTAGGCTATATTGCATTGGATAGAAGCAGTATAGTTCATTTAACCACTGTCAACTTGATGGACATTTCAGCTAGTTCCAGTTTGCCACAATTGACATTCTTATGTGTGTGTCATTTAGAGATATAAAGTGATTTTTAGAGTTGACAGTTCTTACGGCCATTATTTTCTAGTGATTTATATAATTTGTCTTGTTTCATATGTTTCACCTGGAATTCTTCTTTGCCTGAATATTGATGTTGTCTATCTGCTTTCTTTTAGTTGCTGTTTGCTTGGTATATTTTTGTCTCTTATAAACTGAAATAACTGGGATTTTTATAACCTAGAGTCTCTTTAAAACTTGGTTAAGGGAAAATTTAGGCCATTCACATTTCATGTGATCATTGATGTGTTTGGTCTGATTCCTGACATTTATTTTATGCATTCTGTTTAATCCACACACTTATTATTATTTAGAAGTTCTAAATAATCTGTGTTTCTTTTCTTTCTTGCCTTTTTGTAAGTTCCTCTTTTTACATTTTTATTTTTTATTAGTACAAGTTTGCTGTACATAATATTTACATTCCTTGTATCGAGTTGGTACTTGCACATAACATATCTAATTCCCTTTTCATTCCCTTTCTTTCCTCTCCATTGCTCTTCCTCCATTTCTTGATCCTCTTACCTTTTGAGAAAGATTGATATCCCTACTTTCTATGGTGTATCTCTTATTTTGCTTTTTATTTATAATTTAGGTTTTTCATATAAGAGAAACTATATGATATTGAAACTTCCATGCCTAATTTATTTCACTTAACATTGTGGTCGCCAGTGCATCCATTTTCCTACAGATGACTCAAGTTTATCTTTCTTTATGGCACAGTAGTACTCCATTGTGTGTAAATACCACATTTTCTTTATCCATTTATCTATTGAATATAGGCTGCATCCAAGATTTAGCTATTATGAATTGTGCTGCTATAAACATGGGTGTGCATGTGTCACTGTAATATTATATCTTTAACTCTTTCATGAAGATACCTAAGAGGAGACTAGCTGGGTCAAATGTAATTTCTATATTTAGAGTTGTGGGGATCTCCATACTGATTTCCAGAGTGATTATACTAGTTTACATTCCCACTAGTAATGTAAAAGGGTTCTTTTCCCCCCTGCAACTCTACCAACATTTGTTATTATTACTTTATTGATGATGACCATTTTTTCTGGGGTAAAATGTAATCTCAGTGTTGCTTGCATTTTCTAATGGCCAGTGATGTTGAGCATTTTTTCATATATTTATTGGGCATTTTTACTTCTTCTGAGAAACATCTCTTCATTTCACTTCCCTATTTTTTGATTGGGTCTTTTATTTTAGGAGTCTAATTTTTTGAGTATATTCTAGACATTAGTCCTCCATCTGAGGAATAACTGGAAAAATTTTTATCCATTCTGTAGGTTTTGTTTGTTTGTTTGTTTGTTTTGGTGGGGGGTACTGGGAATCAAACTCAGGACCTCACGCTTGCCAGGCAGGCGCTGCCCCACTGAGCTAAATCCTCAGCCCTGTAGGATTTCTTTTCACTGTGTTGTTTGTTTCTTTTGCTGATGCTTTTTCATTTGATATCATCCCTTTCATCGATTCTTGGAACTATTTCCTATGAGTTCTGTTCAGAAAGTCCTTGCCTGCACCTGTGACTTTAAGAGTTTTAGTTCTTTGATCTATTTGATTTTAGTTTAGTGCGTGGTGAGAGATACGGATCTAGATTCAATCTTCTGCATGTACAGAACCAATTTTTCTAGAACCATTTATTAGAGAGGCTATCTTTTCTTTAGTGTATGCTTTTGGCTCTGTTGTCAAAGATCAAGTTGAATGTGCTTGGGGTTGCTTCTGTCTCCTCTATTCTGCCTCTACCTCTTTTTTTTGCATTTTTTTGTTTTATTGATACATTTTATATTTACGTAGTGATCACATTCATCACAGGAATTGGACCTATACATGGTATATCTTACTTCTTTTTTTTTTTTCCCATTCCCCTCCCCTCCCTTCAACC
>NW_004955987.1:0-1806 GCF_000276665.1 Chinchilla lanigera
TTTTTTGGTTTTTCTCCGGTACCAGGAACCGAACTCACGACCTTGCGCTTGCCAGGCAGGCGCTTTTGCCGCTGAGCTAAATCCCCAGCCCCAGTGCTGGGGTTTTTATTTAACATTATGTTTTCAAGTTGCATCTATTTGCCTATGAATTCAAATTTATCTTTCATAGTACATTTTCCTTATCCACTCATCTGTTGATGGATAAATATATTGTTTCCAAGATTTAGCTTAATAAATTGTGCTTCTGTAAACATGGGTATGCCTGTATCTCTGTACTATGATGATTTTAACTCTTTTGGGAAGATATCTAGGAGGGAAAGAGCTGAGTCAAATGGTATTTCTACTTTTACTTTTTTGAGGAATCTCCACACTGATTTCCACAGTGATTGTACTAGTTACAGTCCCACCAACAATGTAGCAAAGTTCCTTTTTCCCCACATTCTCATCAGCATTTGTTATTATTAGACTTTTTTATGATAGCTGTTCTTTCTGGGTTATGATAGTATCTGTATAGGTTTTGTTTGCATTTCCCTGATGACCAAGATTGGTGAGAATTTTTTCATATACTTATTGGTCATTTGCACTTCTTCTGAGAAGTATCTGTTCATTTTAGTTGCCCATTTTTTGATTAGATCTTTTATTTGGAGGGGCTGTGTTTAATTCTTTTTGAGTTCTTTATATATTCTTGATGTTAGTTCTCTGCCTGTGAACTAGCTGGCACATTTTTTTTTTCCAATTCTGTTGATTGGCTGTTTACTGTGTTGGGTGTTTCCTTTGCTGTGCAAAGTCTTTTTAACTTGTTATGGTCCTGTTTGTTGATTCTCAGTATTATTTCTTGTGCCATTAGGATTTTGTTCAGAAAGTTCTTTCCTATGCATGTGTTTTCAAGAGTCGTACCTATTTCATCTTCCAGCAGATTGTGTTTTAACATTTAGATCTTTGATCCATTTTGATATGGTGAGCTTTGTGGGTCTATATTCAGTCTTCTGCATGTGAATATCCACATTTCCCAGTGTCATTTATTAAAGAGGCTGTCTTTCCTCCAGTGTATATTTTTGGCTCCTTTGTCAAAGATCAAATAGCTGTATGTGCCTGGGGTTGTTTCTGTTTCTTTTATTCTGTTCCATTGATCACATGCCTGTTTTTGTGTCAGTACCATGCTGTTTTAATTACCACAGCTTTATAGGATATCTTGCAGTCTGGGATTTTGATGCTACCTGCTTTTTAAAGGATTGATTTTGATATTCTGGGTCTTTTATGATTCCATATAAATTTTAGGATTGTTTTCTCTAGCTCTGTGAAAAATAACATTGATAGTTTGATTGGGATTGCATTAGATGTGTATATCAGTTTTGGAAGGTTAGCTATTTTGATTTTGTTTATTGTACCTATTTAGGAATAGGAGGTATTTTTCCATTTTTTGAAGCTCTCCTCAATTTCCTTTCTCAGTGTGATCAGTTTTTATTGTAAAGGTCTTTACTTAGTTCAGTTAATACCCAAGTATTAAAATATTTGATGCTATTGTGAGTGGTGTTTTTGTAGTTTCTTTTTTAGTAAGTTGATTATTGGTGTATAGGAATACTATTGATCTGTGTGTTTATTTTGTATCCTGCTACTGCTCAATTTTGTTATTAATTCTAGGGTCTTTTTGTCCTTTTTTTATTTTAAAAATAAAAGGAGGAAAACATTAACAGACAGACAGCCTTTTACAAAATAGCAAAAGAACAGCACAGACAATACAGAGTTACAAACAAAGTGGTAGGAAATTAACAATGCTTGTTGTATTACATATTGATATCTTCAAAG
>NW_004955987.1:1906-10413 GCF_000276665.1 Chinchilla lanigera
CATACATACAAAATTTCTCCTTCTTTCCCTTCTCTTTTCCCACATCCCAATTGCCGTTTATCCTTGAGTGCTTTCCTATCATTTCACAATGTCTATCCTACCTCCTAGTTTAAATTAACTCTTTCAGGTTTTACACTAGTGAAACAGTGTGGTGCTTGCACATGTATGTCTGATTTATTTCACTTATGAGTATGCTTTCTAGTTGTGACCATTTACCTATAAAAGCCTTGAGTTTATCTTTCTTTATAGCTGAGTAGTATTCCATTATATAAAAGTACCACAATTTTCTTATCCAATCCTCGGTGGATGGACATTTGGGTTGCTTCCACAATTTAACAATTACAAATTGTGCTGCTATGAACATAGGTGCACATATATCACTGTGACATGGTCTTTTGGTCTTGTAAGTAAAAAAAGAAAGATCATGTCATTTGCAAATAACGGTATTTTGACTTTTTCCTTTCCTACACATATCCTTTTTATTTCTTGTTCTTGTCTGATTGCTGTGGCTAATGTTTTGAGGATTATATTGAGCAGGAGTGGTGATAATGGACATCCTCATCTTGTTCCTGCTCTTAGAGTGAAAGCATTCAACTTTTCCTTTTTATATGATGTTAGCAGTATTTTGGTCATAAATGGTTTTTTACCACGTTGAGATAAAGAACTGTACCTATTGTCTTTAGAGTTTTTATCATGAATGGATGTTGGATTTTGTCAAAGGCCTTTTCTGCATCTCTTGAGATAATTCTGTGATTTTTGTCCTTGCTTCTGTTTATGTGATGAATTACATTTATTGATTGGCACATATTGAACCATTCTTGCATCCCTGGGATTAAGCCTACTTAGTTATGGTATACTGTATGATCTTTTTGATTATTTGTTGAATTCTGTTTGCCAGTATCTTGTTAAGGATTTTTGCATATATATTCATTAGAGCAATTTGCCTGTGTACAAGTTCTCTTTTTTGGTTGGATCCTTGTCTCATTTTGGGATCAAGATAATATTAACTTGTGAGAATGATTTTGGAAGTGTTTCTTCCCTTTGAATTTCATTAAAAAGTTTGTGGAGTGTTGGTGTTAGATCTTCCCGGAAGTTCTTATAGAATTTGGCTGTGAATCCATCAGGTCCTGGGCTTTCCTTAGTTGGTAGATTATTATTATTATTATTTTTTGTAATTGCTTCAATTTCATTTTGTGTTATTGCTCAAGATTTCTAAGTCTCCTTGGTTCACTTTTGGCAATTTATATGTATCTAGGAATCTGTCCATTTCTTCTCAGCTCTCCAGTTTGAATATGTTTTTGAAGTAGTTACTAATAATTTCAGGAGTGTCCATTGTGATTGCCCCTTTTTCAATTCTAATTGCATTAATTCTTTCCTTTTTTTGGTCAGATTGGCTAAGGGTCTTTCTTTTCTTTTCTTTTTTTAATTCTTTCAAAGAACCAGCTCTTCCATTCATTGATTCTTTGTATTGCTTATGTAATTTTCATTTCATTAATTTCTGTTCTAAATTTTATAATTTCCTTTCTTTTACAAGTGTTGGGCTTAGATTGTTTTTAGTTATGTAAGACCTTGAGATGTAACATTTCATTAATTTTTGGGCTCATTCTATTTTTCCTGATGTGGGTGCTTCTCTGGTAGGACTGCTTTTATTATGTCCCATAAACATTGTTAGCATTATTGTTTAATTCTAGGAACTCTCTTAGTTCTTCCTTAATGTCTTCAGTGACCCATTGATTATCCAAGAGTGTGTGGTTTAATTTCCATATGTTTGCATAGTTTCTGTGCTTTTTGTGCTATTGATTTCTAATTTTTTGTGGCACTCTGATTTCATAATATGCATGGCAAAATTTCAATTCTTTTGCACTTATCTAGGCATGCTTTATTAACTAGTAAGTATTCTATTTGAAATAAGTACCCTGTGTGGCTGAAAAAAATGTATTTTCTGTTGTTGTTTGGTAGAACATTCTATGTCTATTAAGTCTATTTGTTTGAAGGTGGGGTTCAACTCTTTTATTTCTTTGTTGATTTTTTGTTTAGTTGATCTGTTTATTTGTGATAGTCAAGTATTGCGATCTGCCATATAATTGTCTTGATGTTTATCTGATTTTTTTGTGTTTATTAGAGTTTGTTTTGTAAAGTGGGGTGCACTGTGTTTGGTGCATATATGTTTGTTAGCCTTATAACAGAAGTATCGTATTTCTCCATCAGTTTCAAAAGATAATTTTGCAGGATATAATGGTCTGACCCGGAAGTTGTTTTCTCTAAGAGCTTGAAATATTTCATTCCATGCTTTGCTTTCAAAGTTTGTGTTGAGAAACCTGATGTAATTTTGATAGATTTTTCCTTTATAGATGATTTGTGTCTTTTTTCTAGCAACCTTTAAGATTCTGTTCTTGAATGTCTGGTATTTTAATTATTACATGGCATAGAGTGTTTCTTGTTTTTGTTTTTGTTTTTTTCTGATCATGGCTATTCAGGTTTCTATATGTTTTGCTTATTTGTATCTTAAATTCTTTTTCCATGTCTGGAATGTTTTCTGCTATTACTTGTGTAAACAGGTTTTTATGTCCTTTGTGCTGTCTTCTAATTTTTGCTAATTCCAATTACTTCAGTATTACTGTAGTCCTCTTTGAGTCATCTAGGAGCTGTTGGATCTGTTTTTCATGTTCCCATTTTTTTGTTTGTTTGTTTTGTGAGTCAGCTATGTAGCCCAGGCTGGCTTTGAACTCACAGCGATTCTCTTGCCTCAGCCTCCCAAGTGCTGGGATTACAGGCGTGCACTACCGTGCCTGACTTCTCTGTTGTTTTCAAGATATATTTTGTGCACTGATCATTGAACATAGCCCTGTCCTCTAGGTCTGACACTCTGTGTGCATATTGGTCACTTTTGCTGCCCACATTTTCAATCATATTTTAATTCTCATGGATTTCTGTTTGGAACTTTCGTATGGATTCCCATTCTTTTGTATGCTAAGCATTCATGTTTTGTACCTCTTTGTTTAGCTCCACTAGCAGTTTATTAGTGTCTTCTCTATACTGTGGATCATTTGTTTTGTTACAGTCATTATGTAATTAGTTATATATTTTTTAAATTCACCAAGCACCTTATAGATCGGTTTTACCTCCCACTGGTACCCTTTTGAACTTACCTGCTGTATAGCTTATGATTTCCTTCCCATCAGTGCCCCCTGTACTGGGCTGGGGATTTAGCTCAGAGGTCATGAGTTCAATTCCCGGTACCAGGAAAAAAAACAAAAACAAACAAACAAAAATGCCCCCTGTACTAATTTTAGGGGAGTTGGGAGTTTTTGGAGGCCTTTTGTTACCTTGTTCTTTCATGTTTCTGTTTTTTTAATTTATTTTTTGTGCTGTGTTTTGTTTACTGATTCTTTGGCCCAGTGCCCCATTCTTTGGGTGCATGCCTCGGTATTATTTATGACCCACTGAGCAATCCAGGTATTGACACAGAGAGAAGCCGTTGTGGCCACTACTGTGTTACCTTGTCTATAGTAGTAAATTCAGCAGTGAAAATGGCATCAAGTATCAACTGGATATTCGCACTCTCCAAACTGCTCATGAGCAACCCTTCACCAAAACAGAGAGGCCTCTGATTTTAGTGAAGACAACTGGGCCCCTCCCATACATTGACTTCACATAATTCAGAGCGCTAATTTCTGTTGGATGTTGGCAGCAGTGCAAAAGCTCAGATGTACCACTAAAGTAAATGCCTTCTTTTTTAGGACTGTGGCCTCTGATGTTCACTCCCACGGAACCTGGCTTTCCACAACAGAATACAGCCCCTGTGATCTTCCTGGGCTGAGCCTAATCCTCTCAGGCAATATGAGGAAATCCCTATTTAGCCTTTATCTTCTACACATCTATCTCCCAAAGCCATCTCTCATCTAGTCTCTGTGGGAAGCTATCACTTCAGTCTTGAAGTGAAATTCTCCTCCTGGGTATTGGTCTCTTGTTCTATCAGGTTGGTTGGTCTATTGGTTGTCAGCTCTCTTGCTATGTGTGAGGAGAACTCAGGGACTGGAGTCAGGGTGCATAGTTTCTGGGTCCTCCTGACTCCGGCATGGGGCCCAGTGGGTATTGGTGTCAGCTATGGGATGGAGCACATGATTCCTGCGTCCTCCTTGCTCTGGCATGGGATCCCACTGGGCATCAGCGTCAGATGGGGTTGGGATGTACACTATCTGGGTTCTCCTGGCTCCAGCACAGGGTCTGGCAGGTGACAGTGTCCTCCCTATGCTTAACTTCTAGTCATTTAGAAATATTTGTGAAAGTATGCCTAGGCCATGTTTACATGGGAGTTGCTCAGTTTTGATGTCAAATTGTTTTGTATCTGCTATTTTTGTCCTCCTGCTTCAAGAAATTATCCTGGGTTATAATAATTCAGGTTTTGTAGTCATATTGGTTACCTTGAATCCTATCTCTGTACCCTAAATAGGCCTATGACTTTGGGCATTTTAGT
This sequence comes from Chinchilla lanigera, assembly GCF_000276665.1. NCBI lineage: Eukaryota > Metazoa > Chordata > Mammalia > Rodentia > Chinchillidae > Chinchilla > Chinchilla lanigera. The sequence goes on from NW_004955987.1 coordinate 6,384, forward strand.
TGAGGCTGACACAAGAGATGGATGTGGGCATTCAGATCAGAACTAAAGTAATAATTTGGATTTTGACAGTGGTTTGATGATGAAGTATTTATTAGAGGGTGTTCAAGAATGATCTGCGGGAATTACCTAGCAGGCTTGTTAAAATACAGAGTTTTGCATTTGTGCTTTTGTCTTCAGAAACTCAAGACACTCTTCATCAGTATCTCCGACCACAGGACTTTGACTCTGTAATTTTATAAAGTTAATTATAATTTTTACTCATGATGTTTGAGAATTATCTTTTTAATTGAGTCTTTCTGATTATTAAAAAATAAATCTAGTGATTTTTAAATGGTTGTTTTTCTTTGGTAAGTTTTCTGTTTTATTATCAATGTGGTAGAGATTTTTTTTCCATTTCAGTTTTTATACATGGCATGATACATATGACTTTTTTAGGACAGGGAGTTGATATTTATTCATCAAACAGTATAGTGGTTCTTTGGTTCATATATCCAGTTTGTCTGTGGTTTTGGAATAGATGGCCGTGGTGGTGTTTGTCACCTGATGCATAGTTTGCAAACAAAACCAAAATTTTGCCAAATGCTTCTGTTTGCAAACAAAAATGGTCCTGAACCAAGATGCCACTGTATTTAGTAAATATCACTACTTAGTAAATACTAATGTTAAAGTATATTTTTAATGTTTTCATAAATCATGTTTAAATCAATTATTCAAGTAATATCTCTTTGAATAGGTCAAGAAAGGAAGGCAGATTGAAAACATGCTTTTGTTGGTTACATAGAGGAGGGAAGAGGTGGTTTTGTGGTGCTAACTAGCAAGAAAAAATAACTGCAAATAATTTATATTTTATATTTTTATACTATGAATAATTAAAAGCTGATGGAAATTCTCATGGAGTTTCAGTCTGGGTCATTTATTACTCATCTTAGCTAGTGAAAGAGTCGTATTGGAATGCTGTCTCTGTGCTTTGTGACTGTTGTTTTGCTTCCTAAGAACACTCTTCTTTTGGATTTGTCTACGTTGGCTTGCTGTGAAGTCTGATTCTACTTTATAGGAACTCAATTTCCATGTGTACAGTGCTTCACTTACACCTTCCCTTACTTATAGATTCTTCAGGTAAAGTTTTAAACTTTCTTCAGATCATAATTTTATACTTCAGTGTTGGGAAGTTTGCCATTCATAGAGCCTTTGCATTGGTATATTTAACCTCCAAATCTTTTTGGCTCTTGCGTCTACTTTAATGATTCTGATGGGTTAAGCAGCTCTTTAAAGTTTATAGATTCGTTCACTTTCAGAAATTAGTTCACCAGTGTTTTGTCATTGTTAATGAAAAAGGTAGTACATTCCTCTTTTTTATTTTTTAAACTTATGCTTGGACTAACGAGTTAAAACATTTTAACAATTTTTTGTAAATACAAGACATAATTTTACATATTTAAAATTCAATCTAGTTGGTAGTATAATTATGCTCTTTGTATGTGGGAACTTCAGTCATGCTATTTAGAATTCGTGTAAATTATTAAAAGTTTTAGTAGACTTTTTACTGACAGCCTTTATCTGACCTTTCCTTTAAAAGTCTTACTCAGCGTTTTCAGAAATAGCATATCGGACCTAAGGAGCTGGAATTTTTGCCTTCTTTAATGACAGATGGAAAAAAATATATCCAATGTTGATAATATACATATATGACAGAAGAATTATTAACTGCTTAATGGTATATTCCATAACTGATACTTAAAATATGTTCCTAGGAAGGACTAACTACATCCTGATTCCTGGGGGAGACTGTTAGGAAGGCAACATCTCAACATAACTCTTTCTAAATTACTGAGAAAGTTGATTAGATCCCCAGGTAATCCTATGCACATTAAAGTGTGAGTGACATTTGTCAGTTTGAGAGGGGCTTGGGAGAGGGGGAGGAAAAAGGAAGAGTTGCTGTTATTTTAACCACAGCCATATGTCACTTAAGGAGAGGGGTAATTCTGAGAATGCATCATTAAACAATTTCTTCATTGAATGAACATTATACAGTGTGTTTACACAAATTAAGAAGGGTACAGTTTCACTGGGCAGTATAATCTTATGGGCTTTTTATTGTATATGTGATTCTTCGTTGACTGAAATGTCATTCTGGAGCACTTGACTAATTTGTCTTGTTAATGTGCTTGGGGCATGAGATAGGACTGGCCACTTGCTCTAAGATAACTGTCAAGATTTTCTTGGGAATTGAGATTTAATCATTAGATACTCATTCTTTGGCTCATAAGGGATTTCTATTTTTCAAGAGCTTTTATTGAAAATATAAAAAATTGTGATAGGAGTAATGATGCTATGAAACGCAGTTTAAAAATTGACTGCATTTTTGCTCAGCTGTGGACTACAGTGGAGAGAATTTTTGGGCAGAAAATTACACCTTATCTCTCATGTACCCCCCCCCCCCCGCAGAGCTTCTCAAATTGTGATGAGTATATGAATCACTGTGGGGATCTTGTTAAAATGTTTGATTCAGATTCTCTGTGCCTCCATGTAAAGCCTGAAACTGTGTGTTTTTTTTGCTCTTTGTTTTTTTCTTTTTTGAGACAGCATCTTCTATGTAATCCAGGTTGGTCTTGAACTTATTGTGTAGCCTAGGCTGGTATTGAACTTGCAGTTTTTCTGCGCCAGTCTCCCAAGTGCTGGGACTGCACACTGCCTGGCTTAATTGTGTATTTCTAACAAGCTCCCAGAGAAGGCTGAAGCTACTGTTTCCTAACCCAGACTTTTCTTCTCCCTTTCCAGATTTGAGAACCACAGGTTTGGCTTGAATCCAGTATTGGATCAGGGTTATGATGGTTGAGTTCAGAGTGATCTTATAGTAAGAGCTTGTTGTAAGCCTGCCTATGTAGAAATATGCTCAGCCGTGGTTTACTAGAGGGGCGTATGCCTCTTGAGTAGGTTGAGTTTTGTTTCACAATTTAGTGCTGCCCTAGCTGCAAAGGCGTGCCTATTACTTGTAGTTTTCCTAGAACGTCTGAGGCTTTTCAGTAATTTTGTATACATTCAAGGGAAATTAACTGGAGATAGGCTAAAATAATGCATCAGACAACTTGTGAAAGTCATTATTGTTCTTAGTTATCAATAGTCTTTATGATAGGGATATCTGTGGATTTCAGAAGGTATGTTTAGTTTTGAATTTGATACTGATTATATTTCCCTGTTTGTGACAGCTTTATGTACTTAGTCATCAAAGCAGGGTTTTGTCTTAAGCCAAATAATTGTAGTCTTCCTTAATGGAACTTTGAATAGAACTCAGATTTATTAAGTTATTAATTGGTCTTTATATCTAAACTTTACATTGCCATGACATAATTGATCACATGAATGAAAAGGTAAGCTTTTATTTAGTTGCCATCCCTTGAGAACCTCATGCCCCTCCCTCCTCCTGGATCTCTGCTCTTGTCTTTACATAGATTTCCAAAGGTTCTAGGTAATTTCTTTTTGGCTGTTGATGCTTATGTGAGTGTTCTTAAAATTGTAATTCAAGCTACAGATAGACAATTTATCTCTTAATCACCTGGGATGAGAGTTAAAGTGAAAGTTAAGGACTCAGGGGATTCCCACAGAAGGGAGGGAAAGCAGTTCAACTTTAGGATCCTAAACAAAGCATTTTGTTTGACATGTGGAAAACTTGCAGGCACACAAATGCTCATATTTGAATATTTATAGAAGGTGATCTGTCAGAATTACTGTTATTTTAATTTGTCAAGCCTGGCTGATTGCTGCAATTGGATGTTAGTTGAATTCTAGATGAGGAACTGGAAGTATGTTCTGAAATGGGGTGTGCTTTTTTGGCCTTGAAACTATCTGAATATTTCCCCCTCTCTCCTACACCCTTTTAAGCTTTGAACCTTTTTGTCTTAGCCAAGTCTTTGTGTTCTTTTTTAAGAGAAAATTTAACATGGGGGATGACTATGAAGATTTGGATTTTAAGCTAAATCTATTCATATGTAGTGATCAAGAATTATTTATTTATTTATTTATTTATTTATTT
>NW_004955988.1:0-935 GCF_000276665.1 Chinchilla lanigera
AAGTTGGATTCATTCCAGGAATGCAGGGTGGTTCAATATTCACAAATCAATTAATGTTATACACCATATCAATAGAGCCAAAGACAAAAACCATATGATCATCTCAATAGATGCAGAAAAAGCTTTTGACAAAGTCCAACATGCATTCATGATGAAAACTCTACAGAAAATAGGAATAGATGGTCTTTATCTCAAACTGATCAAAGCCATCTATGACAAACCAACAGCCAATATCATGCTAAATGGACAAAAACTGAAAGCTTTTACTTTAAAATCAGGAACAAGACAAGGATGTCTGCTGTCACCACTCCTGTACAATATAGTTCTGGAACCATTAACCAGAGCAAGTAGACAAGAGAGAAAAATAAAAGGAACAAGGATAGGAAAGGAAGAAGTAAAACAATCACTATTTGCAGATGACATGACACTTTACATGGAAGACCCCAAAAACTCCACAAGAAGACTCCTTGAATTAATCAACCAATTCAGCAGTGTAGCTGGATACAAAGTCAACACTCCAAAATCAACAGCATTCCTATACAAAAACAACAAACAGACTGAGAGAGAGAAATTAAGGAAATCATACCTTTCACAATAACATCCAAGAAATTGAAATAGCTAGGAATCAATCTAACAAAAGAAGTAAAAGATCTATTCAATGAAAACTACAGTACTCTGAAGAAAGAGACCGAAGAGGATTTCAGTAAATGGGAAAAAATATTCCTTGCTCATGGGTAAGAAGAACCAACATTGTGAAAATGGCCATACTCCCAAAATTGTTGTACAGATTCAATGCAATTCCCATTAAACTACCATTAGCATACCTCACAGATCTTGAGAAAACATGCCTTAAATTCACGTGCAACCAGAAGAGACCCAGAATAGCAAAAGCAATCTTGGGCAACAAGGACAATTCAGGTGGAATCACAATCCCT
>NW_004955988.1:1404-10422 GCF_000276665.1 Chinchilla lanigera
TGTCCCTCAGACAAAGGGCTTCTATCTACAACATACAAAGAATTAAAAAACAGCAGCTCCCCCAAATTCAAAGACCTAACCCAAAAATGGGCAGCTGAGATGAATACATGCTTCTCAGATAAAGAAATACAAATGGCAAATAAATACATGAGAAAATGTTCAACATCATTAGTCATTTGAGAAATGCAAATTAAAACATTAAGATTCCACCTTACCCCAGTAAGAATGGCTATCATTAAGAAATCAACCAATAACAAATGCCGGTGAGGCTGTGGAGAAATAGGAACTCTTCTCCACTGCTGGTGGGAATGCAGACTGGTGATGCCACTGTGGAAATCAGTTTGGAGATTCCTCCAAAAACTCGGACTAGAGGTCCCATTCAAGCCAGGTATTCCCCTTCTGGGTATTTTCACAGAAGAGCAGAAAACATCATATCACAGCTATATATGTGCACCCATGTTCATAGCAGCATGATTTGTAATTCCTAAACTGTGGAAGCAACCCAAATGTCCATCTACTGAGGATTGGATAAAAAAGTGTGGTACTTTTATATAATGGAATATTACTCAGGTATAAAGAAAGATTAAATTTGAGGCTTTTATAGGTAAATGGTCACAACTAGAGACTATACTTATAAGTGTAATAAATCAGACCTGCATGTGTAAGCATCATATTGTCTCACTAGTGTAAGACCTGAAAGAGTGAATAAAAACTAGGAGATATGATAGACATTGTGAAATGAAAGGAAAATGCTGAAAAGTAAAGGGCAACTGGCATGGGAGAACAGAGAAGGGAAAGAAGGGGAAATTATGTAAGTATGTAAATACAGGATAGCTAACATAGTTGTACTACTGTCTTCTAGTGCTCTACGGAAAGGAACAGTTAATGATTACTTGTTTGATCAATCTTGTACATCTCTATTTGTTTTCCTGAGAAACCATTGTGAAGATATCAATAAGTAATACAACAACCATTGTTAATTTCCTACAATTTTGTCTGTATTGTTTGTATTGTTCTTATGTTTTGTTTGTATTGTTTTGTTTTGTTTGTATTGTTCTTATGCTGTTTTGTAAATAGATATCTTTTTTTTTTTTTAAACTGGGACTAGAACTCATGACCTCTGTCTTGCCAGGCAAGCACTTATGGCACTGAGCTATATCCCTGGCCCTGGATGTCTGTTTGTTAATATGTTTTCCTTCTTTTGTTTCTTAAAATAAAAAAAAAAATCCATGTCAAGGGATATAATAGTTAGGATTCCAGAAATTCAACACAAGAAGAGAACATTAAAAGCTGTTAAAGAAATGAAAGGAATCACCTTAAAAAGAAAACCCGTCAGAATCACAGCAGATTTTTATTTTTAAAGCGGTTATTCAGATTACCAGATATATGCACCTAAAAGTAGTTAAAAGCTGTGGAGAAAGACATTCTTTAGTTACTCTTTTGTGTATTGCCTGAGGCCTGACTAAGACATGATTGTTGGGTTCTGGAGGAAGTCTAGCATAAGCATTGTAAGCCCCAGGATCAATACTAGATGCTTTGCTGAGATATGGAGGAAGGAAGATAATATGATGGCTTACTGGTCAGGTCACATTCCAATGATAATTGAGTTGTATTGTTCTTGCTAAAACAGTTGATATTCTCCATTCCTCTGCTTTCTCCTTGTTTGGTTCTGAATAAAAGGTTACTGAAGATGGTAATCAGAGGGCAGTCAGTCCTAGGGGCTGCTAGCCCCTGATCACACGATTTTGGCTCTCTTGGTTTGATTTTTTCTTACTTTTCTTATACATCTGTGAGTACCTAGTTCGGGAGATCTGTTCACCCTGGACAGAGTTGGATGAGAAGTCTGACAAAAAACTACTTTGAAGATAACAATATGCAATATAATAACAATTGTTGATTTACTACCATCTTGTTTTGAAATTCTGTATCATTTTTAGTTTTTTCTATTTTTTAATTCTCTTTAAAATAAAAAGACATGGGGCTGGGGATTTAGCTCAGTGACACAGTGCCTGCCTGGCAAGCACAAGGTCGTGAGTTCGATTCCCAGTACTGGAAAAAAAAACAAACCCCCCCCCCCGCAAAAAAAAGACAAAAAAGTGCCAATAAAATAAAATTTTGGAAAATCTTAATTGTGCTTCTGTTCCCTGTAAGAAGATCAGAGCTATATGCTGGGGAGAACAGAGGAAGATATGTGCTTTATAGGGAAGAAGGTTAGATGTTTATGGGAAGACTAATTGGCATTATGTAACTTTCTTAAAATCATTTAGAGGTGACTCTTGCACTGTCCTGGGATGGAAGTCCATGAAGCAGCTAATGTCTCCCTGCAGGTATGCAGCAGGAAGGGCCCCACCCTGGACAGCTGCTGTTCACCTTGGCAGCTTGTCTAACAAGAACTATGGACTTGGAGAAATACATTTGGCAATATATGTATTGTCTTTGAGCCTCCGCCAAAGATCAGATGACAAAATATATGTGTACTTGTTTCCAGAAAAAAAGGAATCACAGCGGACTTCTTAACACAAACTCTCAAGTCAAGGGGAGGTGGGAGTGAAGTATTCCAAACCCAAATAAAACAACATCCAACCTGAATTGTTGTACCCCACAAAAATATCTTTCAAAAGTGATAGAGAAATAAGACACTTCCATGAAGAAAACACCAAAGGAAATTAATGACCACCAAACTGGCATTTCAAAATGCTCTGAAGGATATCCTAGAAAGATATAACTAGGATTATAATATCATGAACCCCAACAGAATGACTCTGCCAGGCAAAGCAAGCAATTAAACAGAAGGGGAAAAGAGGGAGCCAACAACAGGAAAATAATATGACAAGGATAAGTCAATACCTGTCAGTTATAATCATGTATGTTAATGGTCTCAATCAAAAGAAACAAACAGGGGGGCTGGGGATTTAGCTCAGAGGCACAGTGCCTGCCTGGCAAGCACAATGTCATGAGTTCGATTCCCGGTACCAGAAGAAAAAACAACAACCACAACAACAACAAAAACGAAACAAACTGGTGGAATGGATCAAGAAGCAAGACCAACAATATGCTGCCTATAAGAAATACATTTAGCAGCGGGGCTGGTGACGACTGTGGGAGCTGAGTACTTGGTGTGCACGTGTAGAGAGGTACCTGCATGCCCACAGGACATGTCCCTGCCCTCTCTGCAGATTCATGGCCGTGCGTGACTTTTGTGGCCTCCATCACCCCCCTCAACTCCCTGCCCTGGGCGAGGAGACTGGCTTGGGTTGAGGGACCCAACCAAGTGCTCAGAGAGCTCTGAGCGGTGAGGATGATGATGTTGTGAGTGCTAGTAACAAGGCCCTCAGCAGGCGGGGAGGAGGAAAGGCTGGATTGAGCTTGGAAATGTAACACCACACAATATCAAACAGTTGAAGAGATTAAACAAGTTCATCTTTCCAGTCAGCTATAACCACAAGTTCTACAAGGATGTGCTGGAGGTTGGCGAGCTAGCAAAACTTGCTTGTTTCAATGGCATTGCTGTAGGTGCAGTATGCTGCAGGGTGGATCATTCACAGAATCAGAAGAGACTGAACATCATGACTCTAGGATGTCTTGCACCCTACTGAAGGCTGGGAATAGGAACTAAAACGTTAAATCATGTCTTAAACATCTGTGAGAAAGATGGTACTTTTGACAACATCTGTCTGCACGTCCACATTAGCAATGAGTCAGCAATTGACTTCTACAGGAAGTTTGGCTTTGAAATTTTTGAGACAAAGAGCTATTATGAGGATAGAACCTGCTGATGATGCTCATGTGCTTCAGAAAAACCTCAAAGTCCCTTCTGGTCAGAATGCAGATATGCGAAAGACAGACAACTGAACAAATGACAAATGAACTTTCTTGCACTTGCTTGTCGCCAAATAAAAAGAGAGGCCCATTAATCCCTTCCTCTCTTTGTTAGGCTTTTCTTCCGTGTTCTCTTGTTCTTGGTTTTCCTTTCCCCTGCTTTCCTTTAAAAGTTTTAATAATTTCAAGGACTTTAAAAAAAAAATCACGTTTGGATTGTTTCAGTTCTCTCATTTTTGTGAGGTGGTTGGATTGAAGGAAGAAGAACTGTTTACTTTCACACTTAAGATGTGTAATCCCAAAATTTTGGGTATCAAATGATTTCAAATTTTTGAACTTTTTTATAAATGTCCTGCTTTCTCATTGAAGGGTAGAACCTACAAATATTGTCTATTTCAAAAGACAAAAAGACAACAGCAATATTTTTTTTCTCTGATTCATAGACAAGTTTGGTATGTTGTGGTACATTGGGTTTTTAAAGACTATTTGTGGGATGCTTATCCTTAGATATTGCCTTCACCCCACCTTTTGTCCTTCTGAGCACTCTCAGGAGTTGGACCATTGTTATCCTTGTGAGAAATACTAAGCTCATTTAGATTTTTAAAGCAATTGATTTTTTTTCTTCTTGCTGATTGGTGGGGAAGTTTGGGTAAGTAGTGTTATTCATTGGTCTAAGTATTTGAGTAAAACTGCTTTTTTGTTAATGAGTGGACTGATTGTCAGCAGGTTTGTTTTTCCTGCTATTGTTACTAGAGGCATTAACATTTAGAGTGAGCTGGTGAGATTAAATTTTTTTTAATATCCCAGCTAGATATAATAGCCTTTAACTGACCTGTAGAAGTTTATTGTGATTTTTTCTCCTGTCCTTTTTCTTTATTAAGCCCAGCAATACCATAGTTAGTCTAACTTTAAAAATGGAGTTAATGTCCTTGCAGGTTAACACCCCTAAATAAATCTGAAGCAGGTGTTTTTTTCTTGGACATATTTTAAAATACCTAAAGGAAAGCTTAGATGGACTTGTGGCACAACAAATGCATTTAAAGTCAACTAATACAGGCTGTTAAAAATGTTGCCAGTGAGTGTTTGATTATACAAGATAATGTTTTCCTCCTTTTATTTTTAAAATAAAAGAAAAAGAATATCTACACAGTATTTTTTGAGAATAACATAGTTATGATGATACTCATCTGTTGGAGAATACCCTTTATTTGCTTATACTCTGCCTACAATATTGAGTTTAAGGATTTGGGATAAGAGGAATTATTGAACAAACTGCTTCTCTTCTTGGGAAGGTAGAAGCATAAAGTGTTAATAGTATAAATATCACTGTGATCTCCTCTGCTGACAGGAGTGGTTGTATGCTAGATCATTATCTGGCAAGTAAGCAGTGGTTTTACCAAGTTGATAACTATTTTCCTCCCATTGTCCAATCTCAATATTTGCAGTTTTTTAGATTATCAGTGGTGGTGCCTCAAGAAATGTTCTTGGTAGATTTGAAAGCAGTGCACAAAGCTTGAGTTTTCTGCCATTTGACTTTTATTTGGGAACTGGGACTTGAACTCAGATCCTCATGCTTGCCAGGCAGGCACTACACCACTGAGCTAAATCCCCAGCCCTGTTATCTGACTTTCAAAGGAAGTTTCATTTGTAATATTTATCCTCATATGTAAAAATCTCATCTCTAAATAAGTTACATGGCAAAATTACTTTATAGAATATTTGTACACACTTATAACCTTAAATTTTCATTTGGAAATGTGAAAGTACAAAGTAAAATAGACTTCAGCAGTCTTGAGTGTCAAGAAAAATTTTTTAAAGGAAGATGGTCGATGAATAGGTCTATAGGATTCTAATCTTAGTGAAATGTAGAAAGATCATGCTGGTTGGTCTTCGGTATCAGTTTCTTAATCTGAATCCAAACTTAGAAGAAATGTTTAACATTAAACATCTTGACTTATTTTCATGGATAAGTTTGAGCTTGCTCTTGCCAAGAGAAGAGTGCTTGAGTTATAGAAAGCATAATTAGCATGAAGAGTTCAGCCTTTTTGTAAACTTCCAGATATCAAAATAGATTTTGATATATAAATGAATTTTCTGAGACTACACTGCCTCTATTTCTATTTCACCTGGACTATCTAAGCAGTCCTATGAATATATCCCTAAATGTGGATATTGAAAACCAAATAACTGCCTCATGATTAAGTGCATGTTATTTAAAGACAGAAGAAAAATACTCAAGTTTGAATTGAGTGTGTAGGCTTCCTGTCACTATAGAGTTCCTTTTTCTACACTAAATGACTTAATCTAAATTATTAGTGTTTATAAATGGTTAATTGTCCTCCATCAAGCTGTTATTAAATAATTCCATCCACTTAGAGAAGGGAAGATGTGGAAGAGGTAGATACTGAGTACTACTAGTTCATATGTCTAAGTCAATAAAGACTAATGCCGAATTCTATCAGAAATTTAGAGAAGACCTTATACCACTACTTCTTAAACTCTTTAATGAAATGGAAAGGGAAGCAATACTCCCAAATTAATTCCTGAAAGCCACCAATACCCTGATACCCAAACCTGAGAAGGATCCAGCCAAAAAGGGGCACTACAGGCCAGTCTGTCTAATGAATATATGTTATGGTTTGTGTCTAAATGTCGCCTCATGCAGTCATAGAGATTTTTGGAGGTGAGCTGGCTGAATCTAGAGTGTATGATTGTGCAATGCTGGGATTAAGGGTCCTGGAATTCAGGGCGGGTGATTTCTGGGTTGCTCCACTGACTGGACTGGCACCACCCTAGTCCCAGCAGTCTGGATAAGACAAAAGGGCAGAAAGAGGCCTATCTCCCTCTTTGGTCTTCTCTCTTCTTGCTTTTTTGTCTTCTGCCACCATGAACTGTTGCTATTTTGCCATAGGCCTCCTGCCTTGGAGCCAGCTGATTGTGGATTGAAACCTCCAAACTGTAAGCTAAATAAAGTTTTTCTCTTTTAACTTTGGGTATCAGGTGTTTTGTGTCAGCAGCCAGAAAAGTAACTAAGACAACACAGGTGCAAAAATCTTTCGTAAATACTGGCAATTAGAACGTAGCACATTATCAAGAAGGTTATACACCAATATCAAATAGGATTCATCCCTGGGATGCAGGGATGGTTCAACATATGCAAATCAAAGCATGGAATATATCTGCCTTGTTTACTCTCATGGTTGAGAAAAAATACCCAATGCCAAAATTAAGACAAGAAAGTTTTATTTAGCTCACAGTCTGTAGAAGTTTCAGTCCGTAATTAGCTGGCCCCAAGGAAGGGTGGTATGGCACAGGGGCAACAGTTCAAGGTGGTGGAAGACAGCAAAATCAACAAGAGCAAAAGAGGAGAAGAGCAAGCTTCTTATCCACCCTTATATTGTAATCAGGCTACCCCACCAAGGTGGGTGTAGCACTCGCACAATCTCCATGCCTTCCTCTTGCATAGGTTCAGGATGTTTACAAAGTGAGGACCCTGGTCCCCTGCTAAGTCATTTATTTAAACTTCTAGACTTCTCAAGTTGACAGAATGTATCAATCATTACCACACCCTATTAACAGAGCCAATGAGAAAAACCATATGATCATATCAATAGATGCAGAAAAAAACATGTGACAAAGTCTGACACCCATTCATGATAAATACCATGCAGAAAATTGGAATAGATGGTCTTTATCTCAATCTGATAAAAGCTATCTATGACAAACCAGCAGCCAGCATCATACTAAATGGACAAACACTGAAAGTTTTCACTCTAAAATCAGAAATAAGGCAAGGATCCATTATTAGTGTTCCTATTCAATATAGTTCTGGAAACATTAGCTTCATGGATTAGACAAGAGAAAGAGAGAAAAGGAATAAGGATAGAAGAGGAAAAAATTAAGTTATCAGTATTTATGGATGACATGATACTTACTTTTTTCTTGGGATTGAGACAAAATATCCAATGTTCAAATTAAAGCAGGAAAAGATCATTTAGCTTACAGTCTGTGGACGTTTCAGTCTGTAATTAGCTGGCCCCAAGGCAGGGTGGCCTGGCACAGGGGTAACAGTTCAAGGTCACAGAACATAGCAAAGCAACAAGAGTAAAAAGGGGGAGAAGCAAGTTTCTTTTCCTCCCTTATATCGTAAGCAGGCTACGCTGCCCTGGGTGGATGTAGCACTCACACCATCTCTGTGCCCTCCTCTTGCACAGGATGAGGATGTTTAAAAGTGAGGACTAAAAAAAATTAAAATAAAAAAATAAAAAATTTAAAAAATTTAAAAAATAAATAAAAGTGAGGACCTTGGCCACCTGCTCAGTCACTTGCTTAAACTTCTAAACTTCTTGTGTTGACAAAATGTATCAACCATTACAATACTCTACATAGACAATCCCTAAAACTCCACGATGAGTCTTCTAGATTTAATAATCAATCTTAGTTGCATAGCTGGGTGCGATGTCAACACTCAAAAATGAATAGCCTCCCTGTACATAAATAACAAACTCACTGAAAGAGAAATTAAGGAAACACTTTTCCCAATAGCATCTGAAAAATGAAATACCTAGAAATCAATCTAACAAAGGAAGTAAAAGACTTCTAATTGAAAACTACAGCATCCTGAAAAAGAAGATTGAAGAGCGTATTCAGAAATGGAATGATATCTCTTATTTTTAGGTAGGAATAAACAATATAGTGAAACTGGCCATACTTCCAAAGTTGTTATGTAGGTTTAATGCATTCCTGATTAAAATTCTGAGTATATTTCATAGAATTAGAGAAAACAATCCTAAAATTCATTTGCAATCAGAAGAGACCTAGAATAGCAAGGGCAATTCTGGGCAACAAAGGCAAGGCAGGAGTCATCACAATCCCTTACTTGAAATTTTACTGCAAAGCTAATGTGATGAAAAATAGCAAGATACTGGCAACAAAAAAATACAAAACAGACCTGAGGATCAGTGGAACAGATTAGAAGATGCAGAGACATCTCCAGATATACTAGCTACCTTATCTTTGATAAAGAAGCCAAACACATCCCTGGAGTAAAGATAGCCTTTTTTTTTTTTAAATTTTTTTTTATTTTAAGGATAAAAGGAGGGAAACATTAACAGACATACAGCATTTTACAACATATCACAAGCACAATACAGACAATACAGAGTTCCAAACAAAGTGGTAGGGAATTAACAATGGTGG
>NW_004955989.1:0-10375 GCF_000276665.1 Chinchilla lanigera
TTTCCTACCACTTTGTCTGTAATTTGGTAAGCCCCCCCTATTATTATGTTATCCTTCTTTTACTCTTTAAAATAAAAAAAAAGAAATAATATTTCCAACTTAAGATGACAGCTAATTTATAATATTAATTTACAATACCTAAGCCTTCTGAAAACAAGAAAAGAAAGCATTATTATGTCCCAAATGGAGCTGTAATTCTATCAGCCACCGTGGCTGAAAGGGATGAATCCTGCTGACTCACAGAGGACCAGGAAGAGAAATGGCTCTAAAGCCTGCAGTACAGCTGAGGTCTATCAGCCGGTGCACGATCACACAGGCCACCAATATGTAAGGTCAGGTGAAGAGGAGTTAACACGTAGAAACAAATGCACGTGGACCAAGAGCCAGGCAATCACCTGCTTGAGGAAAATTTCTGCTCTCCAAGGGCCAGAAATCTAAGTTAGAAACCCACCCAAGCCTAGCTGAAGTTCTAACTCATGCATTAAAGTAAACTTCCACTTGAGGCCATTTCCAGATTGTTGGTTAAATGGTAAAGAAACTTTTCTGTGAAGCTCAAAAATAAGAATCACAGAGAGCTGAGGAACAACACAGTAAAAAGACATAATGAACTCAGAACACAGGCACAAAATAATCTCAAACCAACATAATCAAGAATTCTAGGGGCTGGGGATTTAGCTCAGCGGCAAAAGCGCCTGCCTGGCAAGCGCAAGGTTGTGAGTTCAGTTCCCGATACCGGAGAAAAACCAAAAAAAAAAAAAAAAAAAAAAAAAAAGAGAATTCTAAAGGACACTTGGAAATCGATATTGTCTAAATTAAAGTAGGGAATAAGAAACAAAAATTCAAAAGACAGAAGACTAATGAAAAAACAATATGTAATCAAATAAGTAGTTGGTTCTTTTTTAAAAAGTAATTAAAACATCTCAGATGAAAAAAACTTTAGTAGAAGATTAAGAACCAGTAAAAGGATACATATTTAATGAATAGGTAATGGTCAGTTCATGAATTGATGGTCAAATTGAGGCAATGTCTTATAAAGTAGTATAAATAAATACAGCTTTTAAATAGAATACAGGAAACAAAGAAATGTAAGCGCATAGGCTGGATGTTCTAAATATAACTGACCAGATTCTCAGAAGGTGAAGATGGTGACAGATGGGCAACACAGCGAAACGTTGATAATTTATCACAATTAAAGAAGTATTAAGTCCTAAATATTGAAAAACTGATTGGGAGTTCCAAGAAGAGTTAGTTTTAAATCTTACATATGGATTAATTATGGTAAACCTTAGAAAAAAAGATACTGAAACCAAGAGTTTATGATAGTGTAAAAGTTTAAGAATGTAAAGACAGCGGCTGGGGATTTAGCTCAGTGGCAAAAGCGCCTGCCTGGCAAGCGCAAGGTTGTGAGTTCGGTTACCGGTACCGGAGGAAAAAAAAAAAAAAAAAGAATGTGAAGACAGATTTTTTATAAAAATCAACCTTTATTTGTATTGGCTTTTGCATTGGGAATTTTAACGGTCAAAAGGAAATTTACAAATATCTTCAAAAGGTAAGGAAAAAATTATGAACCTTGAATTCTATTTAACGCTTAATCAAGAATAAACAAAGATATTTGAAGACACTGAGAAATCACAAAGTTTACCTTCTGAAAACCACAAAGTAAAACGTGATATTCTCAAGAAGAAAAAAAGAAAAAACTCAGAAAGAAATAGTAAAATACAAAAGAAAAATGAAACAGGTTGGTCACCTGATACAAGGGTTCAGTTAGACAGAAGGAAAAAGTTCTGGATTTTTGTTCTCTTGTTTTTCTGGTAGGGTAGGACGAATAAAGTTAACGGTAAAGCACTGTTTAACTCAATATTGAAAAGAAGATTATGAATATACTCACCACAAAGAAAAGACAGAAGATGGATGTGCTTACTGCCCCAATTTGACCATTGTGGATTGGGCAGTGAAGCAAAAACATCACATCATACCTCATAAATACATTCAAATATGTGTTCATCACAAAAAATAAAACTAATTTAAAGATGTACAATAAAATCTGTATCTCTATGTCTAAATAGGTATAAATAACAAAAAGTAATAATGTCTTTCAAAGTATAAAGGCAAGTGGACATGTAATTTTCAAAATGTAATAACATAAGAATTTTGGAGCACTAGCTTAAAATAAGAGAAAACTATGGATTTTATCTTGTTCAGAAGAAAAATAAGAAACTTTGGACATGACTAGGAAACATTTTTTACAATAGCTACTAATAAAAATCAGAACATCCATCCAACTTCCAAAGCATTAAAAAGGGAAAACTGAATCAGAAAAGAAAATAAAATTTTAAAAATTCACTTACCTAACAGAAATCAGAAAAATAAATAAATAAAAGTCGGTTGAAATTAAATAAATGGAAACGTTGAACTTGGAAAACACCAACTAAAATAACAGTTTAAATTCTAATTCGATGCTTCAACAATATCTTTGAAATGGAAATGATCAACAAAACCCAAAACTAGCTTTTCATAAATCCAATAATATAGACAAATCACTAGTAAAATTTATCA
This sequence comes from Chinchilla lanigera, assembly GCF_000276665.1. Classification (NCBI taxonomy): domain Eukaryota; kingdom Metazoa; phylum Chordata; class Mammalia; order Rodentia; family Chinchillidae; genus Chinchilla; species Chinchilla lanigera. The sequence goes on from NW_004955989.1 coordinate 2,557, forward strand.
TGGGGGAAAAATGCACATAGAAGCAATATTAAGAACAGAGAAATGGGGAAATACAGGTAAAATATAACTTTTAGAATCCTAGAAAAATGCCATAAAGTTTAATTCCTAAAATTGAAGAACATATGAAAACTAGTTTCAGAAAAAACAATTGCCAAAATGAGTTTAAAAAGTTTAAAAACCTCAGTAGACCCATATCTATTTAAAACTGTAGAGGATATTAGAAGGTCTTCTCCCTAACAGGAAGGTACCAGGCCCAGATCATTTATGAGACACTTCTATGAAACCTACAACAAATAATCCATTCCATGCAAGCTGGTGTAAAGTTTAGAAGAAAAGGAAAACTGCCCATTTTATTTTATAAGGCTGGACAAGCACTAATCCCCAAATTAGGCAGAGAGTACAGGGAAAGAGAACTATTAGCTGGCCATTCTCACTTCTGCACACAGAATCCAAAATTATCACTAAGTTATACAACCAGAAAATAGAATATGGACTTTAGGGAAAGAGGGGAGGCAAGGGGAGCAGGGATAGAGGGAAGGGTAAGAGTTGGGACCACAGATGGGATCAAAACCTGATGTATGCATGTGTGGAGATGTCCCAGTGAAACCCATTAATTTGTACAACTGCTATGATTGAATAATCACAATAAAAGCCAAACACATAATACCTGAATAAACCTCCCAAATATATATTTTAGCAAAAAAAAAAAAAGCCCCAATGTTGTAAATAAGAGCATCTGTCCCCACAGTCTAAGCTTATTCAACATTTTAAAAATCTAAAGGATATAGCTCAATGGTATAAGCGCCTGCCTGGCAAGCATAAGGTCCTGAGTTCGATTCCCAGCACCAAAAAAAACAAAACTTATTGATTTCTAATTAACAAGGAAAAACATGACAACATAATATGTTTTGGGGCTGGGAATATAGCTCAGTGGTACAGCGCCTGCCTGGCAAGCATGAGGTGGAGAGTTCAATTCCCTGTATCAAAAAAAAAAAAAAAAAAAATTACAAAGCACAAGGTCCTGAGTTTGATTCCCAGTACCAAAAAAAAAATCTATCAATTTAATAAATCAATCATACTTAATAGGTTAAGTGAGAAAAAATTCACTAATTATCTTCAAAATTTTAGGTAAAAATTTAGTTTGCCTCAAACATTAAATAGCAGACTTTGATAATTGAAAAATAAAAACCTTGGCATTCTAACAGAAAAACTCAGGGACTGGGGATGTAGCTCAGCAGCATAGCACCTGCCTGGCAAGCACAAGGATTATTATCTACAAAAATCTTACGGCAAGTATTAGAATTATTCCCATCAAACTAAAAATAATAACTAAGTAAAAAATAAAGATACCCTCATCATTCACCATTGGTTTGGAGTTGGCTAGGAGGGCCTAGCTAATGTGTCAATACAAAGAAGAAAGTCTAAAGATTTAAAAAAAAAAAAAAAACAATGATCATAGTGATTTTCGTTTTTGTCTATTCAGCTTTCCTATGGAAACAGACCCCACCCAAGAGAATTCAGAATGGAAGACTGCTCTAGGATCCTAGAACTTCAATGACAACCACTCCAAAATTAAGTAAGAAAATCAGTCAGAACAGCTGAGTTCTTATTAGAATTTTTCCTACTGCTGGCTGCTTCCTTCCTCACCAGAGCATCTTTTTCTTTTTTTCAATTCCTTGTAGTATGCAGGGAAAGGGGTCTTCACCACACTACACTATAAAATTGTAGGCATCTGAAACCATGTTTTATTTACTTTCCTTTGGCCAGGATTTAGTTGAGCATGTAGTACAAAGAGATTTCTCTGTCAAGCCTTGATGAAGATATGAGAGCAGACACTGAACATCCACTCAAACATTCTGTCTCGGAAACTGGTGCAATAATATTCTGCCTCATGTTATGGATTAGGCGTAGAATCCCCTCCCCAGTCTCTTGTGTTCATTGGTGGGGCTTTTAAAAGTTGATTGTATCATGGTGTCGGGGAAGAATATGCATGAGTGTATTAATCCACTAAAAAATCCATATCTAAATGTCCTGTTGGGAGGAAAGGCCAGGTGGGCAGAGTCAGGTCGCTGCAGGTATGACCTGGAAGGACATAGCTCCCTCTCCAGCTCCTCCCCTGGTCTCCACTTCCAGCCACCATGACTTGAGCAGCCTTTCTCCGCCACACCCTTTCCCAGTGCCCTTCTGGGCTTGGAGCCACGTGACTATGGACTAATCATCTAAAAACTGTCAGGAAGAATAAATCTTTTCCTCCTTTAAGTGGTGCATGATGGATATTTTGGTCCAGCAAGGGGGAAAGTGACTATTGTACTCATTGTGTTATATCCTGGGTCCAGTGAAAGAAATTATGCAACAGAATCTAGATTTGTGTCTCTCCTTTGTCTATCTGTGTTAAAATCATCAAGAGATTCAGAAGTAAACAGATAAAAAAAAATGTACCTTGTTATAAACCACAGGAAATCTAATTTGAAGATCTATTTATAAGCTTTTTGAGCAACAAATGTTACTGGCCTTTGAGTCACTTCTTTCTCAAAGCAATATCCTGTACTGAAAAATAAAATAAATAAATAAAATGTCTAGTGATTTGGCCTGAATTTTGAGGTTAGCATGGAAAATTCCTAAAGCTTTCAAATGCAGAGCAGATAGGATAGAATACAATTTCTTAATATAACTACAGAACACCTCACTAATTTTCTCATACTACTATCCCACAATGTCATTGTTCCAGGTGCTTTTCCCTCATTGCTGAGACAAAAGATCCAACACTGAAGGTTAAAGGAGGAAAGGTTTATCTAGTTCACAGTTTATAGACGTTTCAGTCCATAATCAGCTGGTTCCAAAGCAAGGCGGCACATGGCAGGGGGCAACTGTTCATGGTGGTAGAAGACAGCAAAAGCAACAAGAAAGCATAGACACAAATCATAAGAAACATTTTGGAGATGGCAAGTGAAGCTGTTTGTGGAGGATATTTGTTGTGATAGAACTTGAGTCACTAAGACTCCAGAGAAGTAGAAAGAGAGCTGGGATGACAGGAATAGGGTGCTCTTTGGCCTCTCCTGTAAGAATCACCACCAGCGCTATCGCAGCCAGGGTGGGGAATAGGAGGGAAGCACCAGGCAGTGAGGAGTTCAACCTCAGAGGGCGCCGCTGAGTTTACGCAGATTTACCACGTGCACTTTAGCCCCACATTGGTGGTTAAAGATCTTCGGATTTCAGATTTAGAAATTTCACATCTAACAAATACTACCGCCATCCTTATTTTTAATCCCTCTAGTTTAACCTCAGTTTATAGGCTCCTAGGAAACCAAATTTCCTACTGATCAAAACTTTCCATCATTGAATAAATCTAATTGGAATATTAAGAAAAAATCATCTTTGGATTTCCAGATTAGATGGTGCTTTATGCTGGTTCCGTGTATTCCTATAATGATATGTAGGGGTATTTCTAAATAATTTTTGTAGTGTTGTGCTGCTATTGTTCTGTTTGCTTGGCTTTCCAACCAAACTTTAAATTCTTTAAGAAAAGTTGGAATCTTATTCATCTTTGGGTCTCCAGGTACAGCAGAGTACTTCATGTATGATCACTACTCAATAACTAGTTCCTAAAATAATGCAAACTGAATTGACACACATCTGTTTTTGTTCTAAACTCAAGAAGAATTGGTTTGCCAGATGTGGTGGCATACATCTGCAATCCCAGCACTTGGCAGGGTGAGGTAGGAAGATCACCATGAATTCAAGGCCAGCCTAGGCTACATAGTGAGGTCAAGGCCAGCCTGCACTACAAAATGAGACCCTGTCTCAATCAAACAAACTAACAGAACAAATTGGCTTAATTCCTCTTGCACATTATTCAAGAAAGACAATGGCTTCCAGACTCTTGCAGAAATGCTGAGTCTCAAAAACACTCAGAAGACAAGCTTGGGCATGTGTTGTATGCAAATACCAAAATATGAGGATCCTCACTACTTTACAATGCATAAAGAATGATTCAGGGCTTTGTAGACTGGTAGAGGGTGGACTAGGAAAAGCTGGAGCATATCTTCACAGCATTCTCTATCTTCCAAACGTCCTCTGTGGCACCAGTGAAGTGAAAACCGCAAGTCTTGAGGTCCTAGTACCGATAACCTTGTTGCTGCCTGCTGGCATCCCTGAAGATGGGTGTGTGATTTCCCCAGGACGGTTTGCACAGGTGGACATCTCAGCTAACCTTAAAAAGTGTTTGCAGAAAGTTGATTCTGATCCTTAAGGCCCCAGTTCCAGAAGGCGACAAACCGGCCACTTTTCAACACCTCGCTGTTCTCACCTAGGGCTAGTTCTGCAGATGCCTCACAAAATTCAGCCAGTGCCCCAAGGGGCAGGGATTGTTTGTCCACACTGTTTGCAGCAAGCTGGGCCTCTGCTTTCCTCACACTAGGGAGCACACGGGGCTTTCCCCTGTCGTCGTGTTGGCACCAACTCCCAGGTTCTTTTTGCTGTTGGTCTCTCTTGTAGGCTGTCGTGTCCACCTGGGTCCTTCAGGACCTGACGCTGACAGAGGCTAGAGCGGCAAGGCCTGGATGCAAGGCGGCGGAGAGCCTGGAGAGGACGCAACTGGAGCGCAGCTGCGCCGTGGTGGGTGGGCAGCAAGAGGGCAGTGGGTAACGGCAAGGCAGCTCGGAGCCCAGGCTCCTGAACCGGCCAGGGGCAAAGACTTCTCTCGAGGCTGTATTTGTGTAGCTGAAGCAAGTAAGCTAAAGTAATGGAGAGTCACCGAATAACTTGGAGTGGCCTAACCCCACCGCCAGATCTGTAGTATCACCAATCTGACAAACTAATTTCAGGGGCTCAGTAAGTTGACTCGAAGGACTGGACAGTTTAATCCTTCAGCAGAGCTGGCACTCAGCCGTGGTGGCTGTAGGGTGTGATCATTATTCTCCTGACAAAGTATGAGGAGAGCTTTCAACTTCTGAGGAGTTTCCCTGCCAGTCGGTCTGAGTATTGGCTGCCACACACGCTGGCCTCTTCGGGATCCTGATAAGACAGGTAGCCGCTATCACTTATGAACTGGAATTCAAAAGGACTACACACTCCCTTATCCCAAACACAGAGAAGGTCAAAGAAAACAAGTCCCCAGCCGTACTTTCATTTTTGTTAGAAAAATTCTGCCGCAACTAAACTAGCGGGCAAGTCCCTTGGGGGCCACAGAGATTCCATAACTTTATCTTTAAATAACAATTCTTCCATTGCTGCTGCAGAGAATATAGACTCAGAAAATTTTAACTTCTCCGCACGTAGGGCCTGCTTTTAATGTATTTGAGAAAATAACTACATGCCGGATGAATTTATTTTAATGATTATATTCATGTTATTTCACAAACAGCTGCTTAATCCACTTAACCTACTTACGGGACTCATCCTATGCTGATTTCTCATAAGAGTCCAAATTCTGCACTGACTTCTAACCCTTCAATCTTCCCTCATTTTGTAATAAACATTAGGCTGCAGGGCTGGGGAGATATCTCAGTGGCACAATGCCTGCCTGGCAAGTGTGAGGTCCTGAGTTCAGTTCTCTGTAACAACAACAAAAAAAGTATTAAACTATGTATCAGCAAAAATAAGACCTTCCCAAGTGCTTTCAAGGTGGCTACATTAGGCTGGACACAGAATCTGAGTGTTAACTTGATCACGAACACAGCTAGATACTCAAGCTATCTGCATGAAACAAGCCAAAGGTGTTTCTTCATTTCTTCCAGAAGCTCCAGTAGAAGCTAATAATGCCACTTGATCCCAACTTCTTTGTCATATTTCCTCACTCAGGGTGTTTTATTTCTCACTTGCTTTTAATTTTACTCCTAATAGGGAATCTGTCCTTGAAAAGGAGAACAAACTGGGCTCAGCCCGAATATACTGTATTCATTCTCTCAATAAAACGTTTTCTAGGAAAATATTCAGGACTGCATGCTATGATATGTGCTGAAAGTGCCAATAAATAAGATTTAATAGCTGACCTAGGAAACTTTGATAATCCAGCAGGAGAAATACACATATATTTCAGTTAAATATGGCAGATTTGCATACAGTGGGGAGATCCTTCCTCCTCTGCCTTTGGGAGACCCAGGAAGGCTACCCCACTGCATTCACCCTCATTCCTCTCCGTTGGAACTTAACCTAAGGTAAAATGGTAATTCTTCTCCAAATGTGTAGATAAAGTGTCGATTGGATGCTTGTTATGGTTTGTGTCTGGGTGTCCCCCCAAAGCCTCATGTGGCCATCGGGCAGGCTTTTAGAGTTTGATTGATTATGGGTGTGAGATAGCTTGCATATGTAAGGGAGAGGAAGAGGCTGCTCGCCCTGGGGTGGATAGTTTGCATATGTAAGGGAGAGGAAGAGGCTGCTTGAGGCCATTCCTCCTTTTTAGTGGTTGTTGCTTTTGCTTGTCCTGCCACCATGACCTGTCGCCCTCTGCCCTGTGCCACTCTGCCTTGTAACCTGTCAAGTATGGACTGAAACCTCCACAAACTGTAAGCAAAATAAACCTTTCCTTCCTTAATTTTGGGCATCAGGTATTTTCTCCCAGCAACAAAAGGAAAGTAACCAAGACAATGCTGTTGGCTAGATATCCCACATGTATATCAAACTCCATAAGACTTCAGGTTGGCAAAATGGAACTCAGTTTTACTCTCTTGTTATATTTTTGATTATTCTTAGTTTAAAGTAACTTCATCTTTTATCTGTGGAACTGACTACTCTGTCCATTACTGCTAATCTATTTTACATACTAAAACCAAAATTTATTTCTGAGAGGCAAGGTTGATCAGATCTTCTCCTGTTATAAAACCTTATTAGAAAGGATGTATATCTTCACATAGGAAAAGAAGGGTAGGATAGGTATTAAGCATTTAGTTGTTTCTATAATATTTTATTTCTTTAAAAATAATCCAGAATAAATATGGAAATGTTAACTATTATAAAAGTCTATATGATGGGTATAAGTGTATCTGTTATATTACTTTTTTAATGGTTTACATGTTTGAGAGTTTTCAGAATTATAAAATAAAACACTAAGACTTGAAAGCCTTCTTATAGCTGTCATTCTGTATAAACTACTAAACTATGTCACCAGAGTAGGTGTTCAAGAAATATTTATTGAATAAGTAAACATTTTTATTATGTTCATGTCAATCTCTAGAACCCATGGAATATTGGATTTTATTTGACAAGAGAAATGAAGGTTGCAGATTGAATGAAGGCTCTAATTAACTGACCTTGTGATACAGGCCCTTATCTTGAATCAGGAATTAAAGGTCACTAAATCCTTACAAGCAGAAGAGGAAGACAAGAGGTGAGCCCAAAGGACCTTACAAATGGAACCAGGAAAGTTGGTGCCAGAGCAGGGAAGTTGGTGGCCGAGTGCTACAGCATGAGATACACTCATCCAGCCCGTGCTGGCTTTAAAGAGGTGAGGTGACTAAAAGCTAAAAAATTCAGGAAGCCTTTACACACTAGAAAAGGCAAGGAAATAGATCCTCCCCTAGACCATGCAGAGAACCTGGAGCCCTGCCATTATACTGATTTGAACATACTGAGATCCATTTCAGTCTTCTGAACTGAAAAATAATGAACTGGTGCAATTTTAAGCCACTAAATTTGCAGTGATTTGTCAAAGCAGCAATAGAAAACTAGTGTACCTCATTACAGGGTCTGAAACATTTCACTGTTATGAGCTCATCAGACTTCCATCTCAGACAGACAGCCAATCTCGCTCACTGCTCTGTATTTAAGTCTGAGTCAGATATATATATATATATATATATATATATATATATATATATATATA
>NW_004955990.1:0-1674 GCF_000276665.1 Chinchilla lanigera
TGAAATATGATTAGCAGGACCCTAAATTCCTCTGTACATGATTGACTTAAAACACTAAAATAGATTAAACAGCTTGCCCTGATCTAGGAGGGAAACAGAAACTGTCTTGCAAATATTTGGATTCAGTTCATTATATATAAGACTGAGGTCTTTTTGGGGTTTTGAATGAGAAACATAGCAAAGAGAAGTATAAAATAGAAGGGGAACACAGATGGATAGACACATGGGAATGGAGGTAGAGGAAGCGGAGTAAGGGAAGGAGTAGAATTGAGAGGAAGGAGAAAATAAAAGAGATTGTGTCCAATTATTCAACTAACATTTCAGGAAAATTAATATCTTAAAGAATCTACTTTTGATACAGTGAACTATGACTGAAAAGCTTAGAGTGTTACATTACTAAAGCAGGATAATTGTACAATTAGTAAATATAAATGTATATGTACTCACTCAGATGTGTAACAACACTAAACGTAACCCTATACACAAAATACCAACAGAAGGAAGGCGAGGAGGATGAGGATGAGCAGGAGGAGAAAGGGCGGGGGAATGTAGAAGCTGGAAATTCCCCTGAACAGAAGGTCCTGCTTTGTTGTTTAGGGTAAATATCCATAAGCAAATTTCAGTGCCGCTGTCTGCGGATCACCCCACTGTAACTTTGTGCATCTCCTCTGCACGGACAGTGAGCTCCAACCTTACTTCACTATGGTGTGTGGCACTTTGGGCCCAGCTCAGGTGGGATCTCTTGGTTCCCGAGCAATTTTCACAGCATCACTTGCAGCCTGAGATCTTAGCAGCATTGGGGGACGTGGGGAGGACAGCCTTGCATCAGCCTGGTCTTTTCTCTAAATGTTACACTGACCTTTATCTACCAGGCAGTATAGTGATTTATGTGTTTTTGTGACACTTCTTGGAGAAATGTTTCTAGCAACTTCTTGCTAGTGACAATTATTTCTGTTAGATTGTGGAAAGAAATTTCAACAAATTGGCTTTTATTATTTTAACAGTGCAGAAAAAATAGTTATTACTTTTAAGATGAGACAGTTTACATCCTAACAATGAGCATGTGTGAAATTCCTTAAAATTAATAGAAGCTTCTCAAGGAAGGGGTCTTTGAGAACCCTCTCAGAGCAACAGGAATGGGTATGATGTCAGGAGGTGTCAGCATAGGCCATTCGCTTCTTCAGAATCTTTAGGAAAGTGTCCACCTTATGTGTATCCCTGTGGAGGCATCTGCACAGGTTGTAAAAGGTATCCATGAATACGACTCCATCAGTTGACTGCAAAGATGGGAGTTCATTCCAGAGGACAGGTTCCCCATAGTTCCAGATTTGAGGGTCAATCTGGTCAGAAAAGAGACAAACAGCATATTATTCGTAGAAATGCTGCATTTTATCTTTGAATTCTATTAGCTTTCACTCAAGATTTAAAAAGAGAGAAAAAAAAAAGATTTAAAAAGAGAGGAAAATGAAAAATTTTGCTAAAGGTGTGGGTTTTCATGTATCTCACAAGGGTTCATAAAACTATTAGTCATCAAAAAGTTAGAAGTAAAACCCATGTGCTATTTTCTTGCCATGCATGTAATCACAGGTGAAGTGTGCTCCTGCAGGAGTAGACAGCTAGACATCCAGAAAGTTGCTAGAGGATTGGACCAGGAACAGTCAATAGTTTGCAGTC